>NC_069500.1:633202916-633502916 GCF_027579735.1 Bombina bombina
CTCAGGTCCGGTCGGCAGATTAGGGGTTAATAAGTGTAGGTAGGTGGAGGCGACGTTGTGGGGGGCAGGTTAGGGGTTAATAAATATAATACAGGGGTCGGCGGTGTTAGGGGGAGCAGATTAGGGGTACATAAGTATAACGTAGGTGACGGTCGGCAGATTAGGGGTTAAAAAAATTATTTGAGTGTCGGCGATGTGGGGGGACCTCGGTTTAGGGGTACATAGGTAGTTTATGAGTGTTAGTGTACTTTAGAGTACAGTAGTTAAGAGCTTTATGAACCGGCGTTAGCCCAGAAAGCTCTTAACTACTGACTTTTTTCCTGCGGCTGGAGTTTTGTCGTTAGATGTCTAACTCTCACTTCAGAAACTACTCTAAATACCGGAGTTAGAAAGATCCCATTGAAAAGATAGGATGCGCAATTTACGTAAGGGGATCTGCGGTATGGAAAAGTCGCGGCTGAAAAGTGAGCGTTAGACCCTATTTTGAGTGACTCCAAATACCGGCGGTAGCCTAAAACCAGCGTTAGGAGCCTCTAACGCTGGTTTTCACGGCTAACGCCAAACTCCAAATCTAGGTGTTAATGTTTAATGTCCATTTAACACCTAATAGAGGTGGAGTCAAATTTAAATTTAATAAAATTTTTATAACTATGTGATTTTATGCTATGTGTCATATATTACTGAAAACTAAAGTATAATATGGGATACAAGTTAAATTACACAATAGTCTTTTTCTTATTGGAAAGCTGCTGAACTGAAATAATTATGTATGTTTAATAAAGCACATAAAAAGAAGCATGTCATAATGAATACTTTAAATATTTAGACATATTAAGTAACGAGCCAAAATGAAAGGAGAGAAAGAAAGAAAAAAAGAAAGAGAAAAAGAAAGAAAGAAAGAATGAATGAATGAGACTGTTATACTGTATATACCATAAGTAACACCACTTGGCAAAATGTTGCAATAGTCACTCAAATAAGCTATATAAAAATAATTTTGTATATTCACATGAGTGGTTCACAAACTGATTTAAACTGCAAACCATGACAATGAAAGGGACATGAAATCTAAACTTTTTATTTCATGATTCAGCCAGGGCAAACAATTTTAAACAACTTTCCAATAAACATGTGTTATCAAATTAGTTTCATTCTCTTTGTATGCTTTTTTTATAAGCATACCTAGGTAGGCTAAGCAGCAATAATGCACTACTAGGAGCTTGCTGATCGCCTGCTGCATATACATATATACCTCTTGCCATTGGCTCACCTGATGTGCTCAGCTTGCTCACAGTAGTGCATTGCTGTTCCTTCAACAAAGTATACAAAGAGAATGAAGCAAATAAAAAAATAGAAGCAAACTGAAAATTTGTTTAAAATTGTATTCTCTGGAACGACCCTGAAAGACAACTAAATTGGTATACATTAGAGTCCTCGTTACTGCCCCCTGGTATAAGCCTTACTGACCTCCTGTGGATGCCTACACACCATAGACGAGCCATTGACAGCCTGCATCCTATTTTTAAACATGCATTACAATTCTGGGACCAGACAAAACATAATCCAGACATCTCCCCCCCCCACCCTTCCCCCATGCTTACAATATCAGCCACGCTCTACTGCCTCCCAGACTCCCATCACGACTTATGGCCACAACTGCAAACACTTCAAGTGTCAGACTTTTGGCTTTCACACCCTGCAGTATATGGCTTTCACACCCTGCAGTATGCACCAAATTTAAACTTCCCCCTAGGCTAAACTTTGAGGGATTACGTCTGAGCACCCGTTTACGCACTTGGGGCTACCCCAAACAGACACTACGTCCGATGACAGTCTCAGAAAAGGCATGGCTGGGAGCTCATAATCTCAAACACCTCTTGTCCTTTCATTACAACCTTCTCACCAACCCACACCCTTCCCACAAAATATCACAACACCACACTTGGGAAAGAGAAATAGGGTTCACTGTTACTTTAGATGTTTGTCATTCCAGAATCATGATAACCAAAAAACTCCTTCACTGTGCCACCCTCTGGGAACTGCACTATAAAATCCTAGTTTGCTGGCACCTTGTCCCAATCACGTTACATAAGATTTACTAATCACAATCCCCCGAGTGTTGGAGAAGGTGCAAAACCCATGGTTCAGCACTACATATTTGGTGGTCATTCCCGGTGATTCAGCCATTATGGAGGAGGGTATATGCACTCCTCCAATCACTCGGCCTCACTCCCCCTTTCACCCCAGAAGTAGCCCTTCTACACATGCAGATGCCCAATCTTATCCCCTCAGGGGAAGCCCTTACAATCTATGTCCTCATGGCCACAAAACTTGCCCTAGCCAGAGCTTGGAAAGAGGAGGGATCACCCGCTCTCTCCCAGATAATCTCCACTGTGCACTATATCGGACAAACGGAACAGTATTCGTATAAAGTCCTAGACAAGGTGGACTCCTTCCATGAGATCTGGCTCCCATGGCTTTCGAAATTTCCAAAATGGGACACAAATCTCAAGCCTCCTCCCTAGAGCATCTCCTCCCCCCCCCCCCCCCTTTTTTTTTTTTTTTTCCTTCTCCCTTCTCCTCACCCTCCTCTCTTCCCCTTTATCATTATTACCGTTCACAAATTCCGTTTTTTTCTATCTTAAAAACATATAGATACAAACATCATCATACTATTAACAGCAGACACGACTACCAGACATATTTTCATTATAGATCACTTTCAGAAAAGAGACCCTTTCTGTGCCTTTCTATTTTTCTTATTATTTACCTATATGTGCATAAATATTCTGTTTTAATAACATCTTCATATGTATCACTTCTGTACATGTTGATGGCTTCCTCATGTATCATTTTAAGGCATTGTTTTGATAGCTGTACACCCGTCTCAATAAAAAATTTTGTTTAAAAAAAAAAATTTGTATTCTCTGGCCCCAAGTTATCAAAGTCTGGCGGACCTGATCCGACAGTGCAGATCAGGTCCTCCAGACTTCGCTGAATACGGCGAGCAATACGCTCGCCGTATTCAGCATTGCACCAGCAGCTCACAAGAGCTGCTGGTGCAACGCCGCCCCCTGCAGACTCCAGCAGGGGGTGTCAATCAACCCGTACTCGATCAGGTTGATTTCCGGCGATGTGTGTCCGCCTGCTCAGAGCAGGCGGACAGGTTATGGAGCAGCGGTCTTTGTGATAGAATTCTATCAGCCAATCGGAATTAAGGTTGAAAAAATCCTATTGGCTGATGCAATCAGCCAATAGGATTGAACTTCAATCCTATTGGCTGATCCAATCAGCCAATAGGATTGAGCTTGCATTCTATTGGCTGTTCCAATCAAACTCTAGTGAAGGTCCTCTCAGTTCCTGGCACAAAGAAGGGAACCATAATTCTCTAATTTGCAAAAAGAGACAAGGAAAAAAAAGGAGATAATATTACCTAATGCCTCGTTTATATGAGCTAAAGTATCAGAATAACAAAATAATATTAAAATATTAAAATACATTTATTACATTCACATAAATTAGGGTACCCTATGTACATATAACAATTTGATTGACATTCAATCGAATTGTTATATGTACATAGGGTATCCTAGTTTATGTGAATGTAATAAATGTATTTTAATATTTTAATATTATTTTTTTATTCTGATACTTTAGTCTATAGCTGGCACTCCCTCTTTCTATATTTATATTAATTTTTTTTTGAGTTTTTAGGGGTCTCACTTTGGGAGCTTGTATCTGTTTATATGAGCTACAGGAAAGAAGAAAGAAAAAAACCCAAACCCTATATTACCAGAGATCAAGGAGAACTATATCTTAGTGTCTGAAGGGGTATATTAGATAATCTATTTCCTCGGATGGGAGAATTCTAATAAATGTAGACCATTTTTTTTTTTAAAAAAGAGTTATTTCTTGTTCAGAAGTTAAGTTGGTGTCTAATTATTCTATGATGCATTGTTTTTTCAAATAATTTTTAATTTCTGAGATACTAGGTACAGCGTTATCTCGCCATTTGGACAAAATTAAGCTTCTTGCTGCCAGAAATGTCATGTTCATGATCTTTTTATGCTCAGAAGACTAAATGCCATCTGTGAAAAAAACTACCTCCGCCAGAGAGAGAGAGAGAGAGTTGGTATTTTTAAAATGTTAATAAGCCAAAACTCTATTTTCTGCCAAAACTGCTTTATTCGAGGGCAGGACCAAAGCATATGGATTAAATCTGCTGCCGGAAGTGCGCATTTAGGACATTTATTACAATTAGAGTTGTGTCAGTTAAATCCTTTTAAAGGAGTATAGTAGGTTCTATAGAGCAGCTTAATATGAGATTCCCTCCAACTCGTGGATAAGGTGGATTTCTCCAATATAGTTATAGAGTGACTCACCCACTCTGCATTGATATTTAGCTCAGGAGACATAAGATTCCATTTTTGTGCGATGCTTGATAGATTAGTTTCACCAGATTGACTAACCATAAGATCATACCAGGTTGAGATAGAGAATAGGTCATTACGCGCTAAAATGGGCCAGCTATCCAGCTTCCCCCATGACCAAATCCAACCAAATTTTTTAGTAAGTGTGAGGAGATAATGTCTAGCCTGAAGGTATGCAAAAAAATCCTTATTATTAAGGTAAATTCCTGTCTTAGATTATCAAAGGTTTTTATAGATTGGGAATCTTGTGCGATAAACTGGGTTAAAAAGGTTAAACCTGTTTTATGCCATTTTTGGAAAATTTGTGAATACCCTCTTGGAATTCTGGGTTACTCTGCAGGCCTTGAAATTTTGGAATGGATATGTTAATGTCAAGTTTTTGACCCAGCTTTTTCCAAGCCCGAATTATAGTATATATAGAGTTGAACATTTTAACTTGCTTTGGGATTCTACTTGCCGGGCAATGTATAAGAGCTACAGGGTAAAAAGGATAAAGTATATTTGCTTCTAAATTGTTATTCGTAAAGTAGTCCTTAGTAAGTATCCAATCTATCACAATACGAGATAGGAAGACCAAGCAGTAGCTATTAAGATCCAGGAGGGCCAGTCCACCAAATCTTCTAGGAATATAAAGTTTGTTAAAGGAGATTTGTGGTCTTTTGCATCTCCAGATAAAATATCGGAGTGCAATATTCAGGCTCCTCCGGTACTTAGATTTAAAAATAACTGGAACATTTTGCAGCGCAAAAAGAATTTTCAGGAGAACCATTTTAAACAGTGCTATACGTCCTGATAGTGATAGTGGAAGATTTTGCCAGCTCCTCATATAATCTTTTATTTTAGTTAAAGGGACATTAAACACTTTGAGATTGTAATATAAAATTATAAATTGTATATAATAAAACAACTCTGCAATATACTTTCATTATTTATTTTGTACTCTTTGCCTGTAATTCCATTCTGAAATTGTGAGCTTTTCAGCTCCTGTTAGAAATGGAAGTGCCGAACACTGTTAAATCCAGCACAACCATTGGCTGCACTCTCTAGTGACCTATTTATAACTGACCCTAATTGGCCACAGCAGAGAAGGTAACACAAGTTACAACATGGCAGCTACCAGTGTTTTATAGACACTAAAAGTTTACACTTATTTTGTGAATTTTTAAACAACTAATGAAACTTTAAAAAATACATCTACATGTTAGTCATGGACTAATCTTTTCTTTGAATGCATCATTCTATCTAGCATATATTTAGTGTTTAATGTCCCTTTAAGATCGGGGAAATATTGAGTCTATACAGTTCTTTGGGTTTAGCGATATGTTAATTCCAAAATATTTAAATGAGGATACAACATTTTTGAACGGTGTATCAGTTAAAGAGGAATTGTTCTTATTAAGCCATAGGAGCTCAGTTTTAGAGTTGTTAATTTTATAGCCCGAAAAAGTTCCAAAGATCTCTATGAATGATAGTAACTTTGAAATATTAATTATAGTATTAGACATATATACCAGTACGTCTTCGGCATATAAATCATTTTTTGTTATATGGCACCAATCCTGATCCCCTGAATCTGCTGTCTAATCTTAAGGGCTAAGGGCTCAATAGTGAGATCAAATAGGAGAGAGTGGACAACCCTGTCGGGTGCCTCTTTGAAGACTGATTAGTTTGGATTCCAAATGAGTAACACTAAGTTTTGTTGACGAGTTTTCACATAGACTATTAACAAAAAACAGGAAGTTATCTTTAAATCCAAAATGGGTAAGCGTTGCTAAGAGATGTTGATAGTGCACTGAGTCAAACGCTTTTTCAGCATCAATTGCAATGACTGCAGAGTTTACTTGATCATGTGTAATATCTTTGTGTGAATTGTGAAAATAGTCAAGAACCAAAAATAACTCTCTAATCTTAGCTGTTGAGTTACGTTTGAATAAGAATCCCGCTTGGTCTTTGTGAGTAAGGATCCCTATTTCCTGTTGTAATCTTTTTGATATAATAGATGTAAGAAACTTATAATCTGAATTAAGTAATGCAATAGGGTGATAGGAGTCCTTTTTCAGGGGGTCTTTCCCTTGTTTTAAGATTAGAGATGTAGTGGAGTCTATCAAGGGGGACCTAAGGTGCCATGTTAATATCGCCTGCCATAATTATATCCCCTTCACAGAATTGTACAATTTGGGCTTGTAGGGACTCCCAAAAGTGTACCTCAAGATTATTGGGAGCATAAATATTACACAGTGTGAATGTGTAATTTGCTATTTTAATTATTAAAAGCAAGAACCTTCTTTCCGGGTCATGAAACACAACAAAATTACTACATAGGTTACATTTTTGCCTAGTAAAATGGCCACCCCTCTTTACCTGCCCACACTGGGTGTAAAAAAAAACCTCCTTAACCCAGGAGAATTTATATTTCAAGGATTCTTCAGCATTAAGGTGAGTATCCTGGAGAAAGGAAATATCTGCATTAGGTTTTCTTAAGTGTGTGATAACCGCTTTGCATTTTATTAGAGATGAAAAACCTCCAATATTCCAGGAAGTTATTATCATATTTTTAGTCATAGCCATATTCCCTTAAGAAAAAAAAAATAGAGGAGAAGGAAAGGGGTAGAGAAAAAAAATAAAAAAAATTTCAAGGTAAAGAAGATCTTTGCGAGGCCTTCATTATTAAGTATAGGATTGTGCACTATGTGCAGACTTATAACTCTTGTAGCCTTCTACTTAATGCAATTTTCCTTACAAAATCTTTCTGCTTCAGAGGGAGTGTCAAAGAAATACAATTGCCCATTCAACTCTACTCTGAGTTTGGCAGGCTAAATAACTGTTGGCGATAGGCCCTCTTTAATCAATCTGCCGCAGACTGGGGAGAGCTCCTTCCTTTTCATAGATGTTTCATATGCAAAATCTTGGAATAACAGAATTTTAGATCCATTTAAAAAGATGGGCGCATTCTTGCAAAATAGCTGCATAATCTTAACATTGTCCTGGAACTTTAGGTATTTCACTATTATGGGTCTTGGTCTTGAATTAGTACCATCTAGTGAAGGAGGTCTCCCCAGTTTGTGCACTCTTTCCACGGAGAGATGTAGGAGTTCCTGAGAGAAATTAAGTAGTTGTGGAAGAGTCTCAGTGGTGAATTTTATTAAACCTGCAGATTGTTTAGATTCTGGAACTCCAATAATTCTTACATTATTTCTCCTTGAGCGATTTTCTAAATCTTTAAGCTTATTCTGGAGCTTTGTCAGGGAGAACAAGTTTGTCTGTATCCTAGTATCCTGTGTATCTACAAGGTCCTCTAAGTCAGACACCCTTTGTTCCACTTCCTGAATTCTTGTGGAACACTGCTTGATCTCATTAGAAAGGCTAAGCAAATCTTGCTTAATTTCTACCTTCAATGACTCAAATTTAGGATTTAAAGCTTCTAGAATACTGTCGACTAAGACTTGTGAATTAGTCATGTCATTATACCTTGTGTTAATTACTGTTTCAGGGTGCAATTCAGCCAGGGTCTCAGATAAAGTTTTGTTCTTCCTATCTCTAGGTCTGGAAGCCATGGCTGGAGGAGTGTTCTTATGGTGAGTTGGTGAGTTTAAAAATGTATCCATACGTGGAGTGCGTGAAAAGACGAAAGGAAAAAAAAAGCACGGAAAAAAGTTGAGTGAGTGCCAAAAATGATTGGGTGAAGGAGTGAAGGGTGGCAAAGGAGAAAAGAAAGAAAAGAAATTTAAAAAAAAGAAAAGAAAAACATTTAATGTGAAAAGGGCTTAATGTAGCTTAATGAGTAAAAAAGGGCTCACATGTTAATCAATTGCTGCATAATTTCGCACAACCGCAGATTTCCAATATCTAAGCCTATCCTATATATATTCATATATTTTGGTGTCCCACAAGGTAAATGAGTGTCTTTAAGCTTGTTTTTTTGGGGAGCTTAAAGGGACAGTATACTATAAAATTGTTTTCCCTTAATGTGTTTCCAATTACTTTTTTTTTTTATATATTTACTTTTTATTGAGGTATCATACACATACAACATAAGTCAAAAACAAAACAGTGAGGTACAAAAACCTTGGCGAAAAACAGTTTGACATTTAGTGCAAAGAGAACCTTATGTCACATGAAACAACTCTTACTTGGGTAACAATCATATAGTGCATTAAGACACAACTATTTCTTTTATATAATTCAAACACGCATCCTTAGTACTCCCAACTAATATCACATACCTTGCAGCAGCAAAGTGGTAGGAATATAAGCACCAAGTGTTACAGTAAAGGTATAACAATACACACATATTCATATAATGATATATAGGCCAAATAGTAATGCTCACATGTAACTGAAACCTCCTTTTATATATTCATAAGGACCTCCTATGCCTTTGGTAGGCCACTCTTAGACACTCACACACGATCCAGTAATAATGGAGGTAATCTGTGAAGACATATAGTTTTATATACCTCCCTAGAAATATATATATAGGTTGCTCATGGACTTATACAATAAATCCTAAATAACTGGAGGAAAAATAACTAGAATGTTATACGGTCGCTCTCAGACCATGACACGTAAGTTATAAGCTATATAACGCAAATAAGATATCATCTAGAGGAAATAGAATAGTGAAATTGGTCTCTCTTGGACCAGTAGTCAATTAGAATAAGATTCTTAACTGATAAATGCATCTGAAACAAGAATGTAAATTAGTGAATGATAGCTATACTACAATTATCAACAAACATATGATTATCACCGTTCCCAGCGCACAATATACCTTGAGTGATATGGGATGCATAAAACACTTTTACTTGCGTATCTGAGACAAGGTTGAATTCTAAAATCTGTAGATAATCAAAATGTAACTTAAAATAGTGGACCATAGCCACTCTGTGTAAATCCCAGCCTAAATGCTGGGTGTGCCACTCTCACCCATACAGATAATAATGATTTTGCTACTAAATATATTATTAGGTGTGGGTATGGGGAGGGGGGGAGGTGCAGAGAGCATAAAACTCCCCAATAAGTATTACTCTGCAAGTAAAACCATTTATGAACTCGCTTTCAATTATGATTGAAACAACAGATAATCCAAGAGCGCCAACTAGAGGCAAAGGAAAATTCTAACAAATGAATCAATAATTATCAAACATTTATTCAACATATAATTAATAACATGGATCCATGTAACATATATACTAAAATGAGCTAAAAATACATAGTGCTAACAAACAAATAATAGTTGCTAAAAACACAATATAAGGGTATGTCACCAATTACGGGGATATGCGAGGTAAGAGTCACATAAAATGATCTCTGAAGGAGAAGATGGTCCAATAAGTCAAATGATTTCTTGATATAAAATGATATATGTATATATATATTGAAAAATCAAAAAAGTCCAGTGAAAAAATCCAGTGAAGAAATCCAGTGAAAAAATCAAATATAAAAATAAAAATAAACTGATGATAAAAAACTTTAGAAAAAATTCTTGGAGAAAATGTGTGCAAAAAATGTGTGAAAAAATATAAAAGTGTAAAAGGGGATCCCCTAAATCAATTAGTGTCAAAAAAATAAATTAGTGTAAAAAAATAAGTGACACAAATAAAAGTGTGTGAAGAAAAATTGCTTTAAAAATCAAAAGATGAAAAAATGATGTATAAATTGAAACGGTGTATATATAATCCAGGTGAAAAAATGTATAAATTGAAAATAGTGTATATATAATATAATCCAGGTGAAAGTCTCAGTTATTAAATGTTAATGAATAATCCTCCTTATGAATAGATCCATATGTATGATGATAATAAACTCTTTGGGCTAGATGACTTTACTTTTCTATTCAATATAAACTCTGGTAATCCATAAACAGAAACTGGATCATACTTTCTTCTCCTCTTAGTGCATCCTTGAAAATCTTTTGTTCCTGCTGTGAGGTAAGTTCCAGGATATGTTCATGTGAGAAAGCACCCCTCTTGGTGCAAATATAGCAGGCTGGAGTCTCACAGTCACCCAGCAGACTTGCCTCTCGCAGTTCACCAACAGTAGTGGAGTGAGTCCTCACAGGCTTTTCTCAAACATTTCCCAAACGTTTGTCTTTTCAGTTCAGGATAATAAATGACCAGCAATAAAAAGCTGGCAGCAAGTGGTAAGATTAAAAACTTACTTTGATAAAACTATAAAATCAGCAACACGTTTCTTAGCTTTAACAGAGCTGTTTCATCAGGCTTCATACCTGAATTTTTTCTAAAGTTTTTTATCATCAGTTTATTTTTATTTTTATATTTGATTTTTTCACTGGATTTCTTCACTGGATTTTTTCACTGAACTTTTTTGATTTTTCAATATATATATTTTTATATCAAGAAATCATTTGACTTATTGGACCATCTTCTCTTTCAGAGATCATTTTATGTGACTCTTACCTCGCATATCCCCGTAATTGGTGTTTTTAGCAAATATTATTTGTTTGTTAGCACTATGTATTTTTAGCTCATTTTAGTATATATGTTACATGGATCCATGTTATTAATTATATGTTGAATAAATGTTTGATAATTATTGATTCATTTGTTAGAATTTTCCTTTGCCTCTAGTTGGCGCTCTTGGATTATCTGTTGTTTCTTTCGTGTTCTCATTAGGGTAAGCTAGATACCCTTTATACAGGAGCTATAAGGAACTAGGTTGAGCGCTGTTAGATATTTTGTACTCAATTTTCAATTATGATTACAAGTGGGGAAAGGAAAAATACAAGCTAAAGAGAACAAATATATGTATAAAATATCATACAAAATGAGTATGTCCACAATTCCCATTTGAACCTTCAGAGAAGCCATTCTTAACTAGAGACTTATCTGGATAAACAAAATATTAATTTTAAAATCTACATTAACTCTCAAATGTGCTGCAGCTCACCTCCGTTAAAGCAAATAGTGTTAAATCCACTGGTTCGGCCGCAACCAGCAGAACAGGCTTAGGTGAACAAACAGAACAGTGAGGAATTTTTTCCTCCTAGGATTCCTACTACCTACTACTTGTCTGGTGCCTCTAGAATAGAAAGCACCCACATACCCATCTGTTACAATGCAAAATATGCAGTGGAAATGTAGTACTTATCTTTTACAATAATGTGGGAGCATGAAAACTGTGAGAAGATACACAAACATGTGGGTTAAATGAGTTCAGTTCTGGAAGATACATCCATAGGCTGAAGACTATGGGGGGTAGTTATCAAGCCGTCAACCTCAAATACGCTGGAATTCCACAGCGTATTTGTGGCGAGGCTGATTCGCCTTAGTTATCAAAGGCTAGAGACCGGCAAAAGTAGAATTTTGTGACGTAAGCTTCGATCCGCCGGACTCAGTCCGACACAGATTGATTCTTACGTCACTCCAGATGTTCCGCACACAAGTGCGGCACAATCTGACTACTTTTGCTAGTTATCAAAAAACTAGCAGGTACGCTCAGCACTTTTCCGGCCCAACGTACCTGGTTTTCAATCCGCCCTGGAGGCGGCGGATGCCATAGGAATCAATGGGAGTCTGACCATAGCGAAAGTTCATGTTCGCTGCTGCCAGACATCCCATTGATTCCTATGGAAGATGTCTACACCTAACACCCTAACATGTACCCCGAGTCTAAACACCCCTAATCTGTCCCCCTACACCACCGCAACTAAATAAATGTATTACCCCCTAAACCGCAGCTCCCGGAGCCAACGCCATTAAAATAAACATGTTAACCCCTAAACCGCTGCTCCCTGACCCCACCGCAACTATAACATATGTATTAACCCCTAAACCGCCGCTCCCAGTCCCCGCCGCCACCTACATGATACCTATTAACCCCTATCCTGCCCCCCCATACCGCCGCCCTCTATAATAAAGTTATTAACCCCTATCCTGCCGATCCCGGACCTCGCCGCAACTAAATAAATAGTTTAACCCCTAAACCGCCGCTCCCGGACCCCGCCGCAACCTATATTAAATTTATTAATCCCTAATCTGCCCCCCCTACACCTATAATACATTTATTAACCCCTATCCTGCCCCCCCTACACCGCCGCCACTGTAATAAAATTATTAACCCCTAAACCTAAGTCTAACCCTAACCCTAACACCCCCCAACTTAAATATTAATTAAATAAATCTAAATAATATTTCTATTATTAACTAAATTAATCCTATTTAAAACTAAATACTTACCTTTAAAATAAACCCTAATATAGCTACAATATAAATAATAATTATATTGTAGCTATCTTAGGATTTATATTTATTTTACAGGCAAATTTCAATTTTTTTAACTAGGTACAATAGCTATTAAATAGTTATTAACTATTTAATAGCTACCTAGCTAAAATAAACAGAAATTTACCTGTAAAATAAATCCTAACCTAAGTTACAATTAAAACTAACACTACACTATCATTACATTAATTAAATAAATTAATTACAAATAACTACAATTAAATAAAATTACATAAACTAACTAAAGTACAAAAAATAAAAAAAGCTAAGTTACAAAAAATTAAAAAAATAAGTTACAAACATTTAAAAAATATTACAACAATTTTAAGCTAATTACACCTAATCTAAGCCCCCTAATAAAATAACAAAGCCCCCCAAAATAAAAAAATTCCCTACTGTATTCTAAATTTAAAAAGTTCAAAGCTCTTTTACCTTACCAGCCCTTAAAAGGGCCTTTTGCGGGGCATGCCCCAAAGAATTCAGCTCTTTTGCCTGTAAAAGAAAAATACAACCCCCCCAACATTAAAACCCACCACCCACATACCCCTAATCTAACCCAAACCCCCCTTAAATAAACCTAACTCAGGTAAGTTGACACGTTGATAACTAGGCCTCTATGTCATCAGCTCATTCTTGCCTCTTGGGGGACCAGAGGTTGTAAGGTGAAAGAACTTCTAAGTCAGTGTTGGTGGGGAAAGGTCCAAATGAGTTACTCATAATCAATATTAGAACAGCTAGACTAGAGAGTCGCTGAGGGTGGATTACTCATATAGGCATATGTTCCGGCAATCCAATCTATCTGAGATACAATAATTTAACCTATGCCTGATGGAGCATAAACGCAAAAGTGTCTACCTTGCTCTTTGGTTTCCTGCGGTAGTGATCTGCTTGTTGCGCAGAGCAGTGGTATGACTGTACAAACGTTCCAAAGGAAACGGTGACCACCATTCAGACATGACATGTCACGAGCCCACAGCGCTGACCAGGAGAAATGCAGCCTCAAGTCACCCTTATGTAAGGGCAGGTGGTCAGCTGTTTTCTAATGGTTTTAATAAGCTACGTTTCCTTAAGCTTTGCATTTTCACCCTGCTTCTCTTTGATTCAGATAGAGAATATAATTTTAAACAACTTTCCAATTTACTTCTATTATCTAATTTGATTCCTTCTCTTGTTATCCTTTGCTGAAAGGTTTATCTAGGCAAGTTCAGGAGCAGCAGAGAACCTAGGTTCTAGCTGTTGATAGGTGGCTGCATATATATATACAGATTGTCATTGGCTCACCCATGTGTTCAGTTACAAACCATTAGTGCATAGCTGCTCCTTCAACAAATGATACCAAGAGAATGAAACAAATTAGATAATAGAAGTAAATTAGAAAGTTGTTTAAAATTGTATTCTCTATCTGAATCATGAAAGAAACATTTTGGGTTTCATGTCCCTTTAAGGTGAGCTGGGATGGTTGCTTGGGGTAATAAAAACATCAGATTACTCCCATTATCATTCAGAGACTTTATTAATGCTGTTATACCTCTCAAGTACAGAAAATGTATATTTAGATTGAGCGCCAAGGTACGGCCTCAAGCTGATATACAAAAGACCTCCTAGCTGGTCTAGACAAGGAACATGTAGTGATAGTAATGTATACAGCGCCTTTACTTAGGCAAGAGGCTAGATACCAATAGGGAAATCAGATGTTAATCTGATAGATTAAAACAGTTTATTACAACAGAGTTTAAAAAATATTACAACCAAGGATAAAAATTAATACTGATATTTACACATACAGAAAGATAGTATCACATTCATAAAAATGAAGATATACAATGGACTCTTGATTGACTAGCTGGAGGTCAGAATAACAGCATTTTAACCTCAGAAACAGAATTCAGCAAATGACAGATCAATCAGATAATGGGTAAAAACATTTAACAATAACCAGTGATATAAGCAGTGTTTAGACACTAAGATATATTCTACACATCATTTCAAACAAGCAGATATTCAAATACACATACAGAACATCCAAATAATCAATGTGGTGTAAACCAAGAGATCTATTGGGAACCAAAACTGAGAGGATGATTCAAATGTCTGTGTTAAATCCAATATAGTGAAAATCAATAAACAAGAAAGTAGTCTCAAAAAACCTTAAAGTCTGTACAATAGTGCAATAAATAATAAAATATAATCCAACTGGACCAGTGATGCAAAAATATGTTAGTTGATTTGCTGTGCACAACAAAAGAAAAAAGGGAAAAAAAAGTGAGAAAAAATATATGAAAAAAATATATATATATGGAAAAAAATGTGGAAAAAAGGAAGTTGAATGTCTTGAAAAAGGCCTCTGTGCAGGCCGAAACGCGTCGACACTGGTGAGCATAATTTCAATAAGAATAGACCTTTCTTATACATCTACACTATGTTTTGTTTATCTGTTTTCTTCTAGGTTTTTTTTACTATACAGGTGGCCCTCGTTTTACAACGGTTCAATTTACACCGTTTCAGAATAGCAACCTTTTTTCCAGTCATGTGACTGCTATTGAAAAGCATTGAGAAGCAGTGCATTTATTAAAATAGCCAGTAGGTGGAGCTCTCCGCTTGTGTTGCAGCAAAGCCAAGCAAGCTGAAATTAATCAGTTTAACCAGACCTGAGCTATAGAGCAGATTTCAAATGAACAAGATCTTCCTGTCTATAAATCAGTCCAGTTTGGAATGCATAGAAAGAACTGTTTGCAGAAAAATGCAAGTGAAGTCTGTGTTGTGTGATTATTTTATTAGGTTTATAATGCCGTTTAGCAAATGATTTTGTTCATTTAACTTAGTTTAATTATATATTCTGTGTTGTGTGATTATTTTATTACGTTTATAATGCTGTTTAGCATTTAAAGTCTTCATTTCAAAGCTTTAAAAATAATGTATTAGGTGTTACTTATGACAATTTTCAGAGGGGCCTGGAACCTATCTCCCTCACTTCCCATTGACTTACATTATAAAATGGGTTTCAATTTACAACGGTTTCTATTTACAACCATTCCTTCTGGAACCTAACCCCGGCGTAAACTGAGGGCTACCTGTATTGGATTTTTTACAAGTTGGACTTTTTAACATATTGGTTATAGTATCTGTGACTTACTACATTTTTTAACATTTTTTATATATTTTTCTATATATATATACACATTTTTATATATATATATATATATATATATATATATATATATATATTTCTATTGTTTGACTATATATATTTTTCTAACAACATATGTATTATCAAGGAGCCGGATCAACATAGGACCCTGCTGGAGGACTCACCCCCCATTCACATTCAACTTCCTTTTTTCCACATTTTTTTCCATATATATATATTTTTTTTTTCATATATTTTTTCTCACTTTTTTTTTCTTTTTTCTTTTGTTGTGCACAGCAAATCAACTAACATATTTTTGCATCACTGGTCCAGTTGGATTATATTTTATTATTTATTGCACTATTGTACAGACTTTAAGGTTTTTTGAGACTACTTTCTTGTTTATTGATTTTCACTATATTGGATTTAACACAGACATTTGAATCATCCTCTCAGTTTTGGATCCCAATAGATCTCTTGGTCTACACCACATTGATTATTTGGATGTTCTGTATGTGTATTTGAATATCTGCTTGTTTGAAATGATGTGTAGAATATATCTTAGTGTCTAAACACTGCTGATATCACTGGTTGTTGTTAAATGTTTTTACCCATTATCTGATTGATCTGTCATTTGCTGAATTCTGTTTCTGAGGTTAAAATGCTGTTATTCTGACCTCCAGCTAGTCAATCAAGAGTCCATTGTATATTTTCATTTCTATGAATGTGATACTATCTTTCTGTATGTGTAAATATCAGTATTAATTTTTATCCTCGGTTGTAATATTTTTTAAACTCTGTTGTAATAAACTGTTTTAATCTATCAGATTAACATCTGATTTCCCTATTGGTATCTAGCCTCTTGCCTAAGTAAAGGCGCTGTATACATTACTATCACTACATATACCTCTCATGTACATATGAATAGCAGATCTTTGATATGCCTATCCTAGATTTAAAGGGACAGTCTCCAATATATTTTTTATTGTTTATAAAGATAATCACTGTTACGGTTGCCTCCAGGCTGGCTGGAAGTTGGACCGTAGAAAAGGATGCTCCTAGCGCTCACCAAAGGAGCAGCAGCACCGTAGACACTCTATAACTGCTGCGTAGCCACCATAAGTAATGCAGACTCTATGAACCACCGCTGCTGGGCTGGTATCTCGCCGTCTGCTCTGCGCCCTGGACCTATGACCAGGCTCCAGTAGGTGAACCTCTTCCTTCTGTAGCAATCCCTGTAGCTAAGGGAGTATGAAGAGCATAGCAATCCCTGTAGTGATTATAAGCTGTCCCCTACAAACATGAGTCAAAGCTGCAAGTTAGAGGGTCAAAAATAGGTCTGAAGTGCTGGAGCACACAGCCTGCTTTTTATTGAGGTTACATGCAAACAGGACACTCTCAGGGGGAGGCATAAAATCCCCCATCACAAATTTGATATTAGATAGAGAGACACTCCCTTTGACAGGCCACAACATTTACTTCAGCAGATAACATTACACACAATAAAACAATGCAGTCCACCTTATCAATACTAGTCTGATTAGACAATGGGAAAGTTGATCACTAAACCTAATTAGAGCTAATCCCAGCAGACTTGTATTTAGAATAGGTTTCTTGAAGCTGAACAAAATTTAACTCTTAATGGCACACAATGAAACTGAACCAAGTGGGAGAAAGCCAGGGACAAGTCATTTCACAGGTCTGGGGACATAGTCTTAAAGGGGGCATTGTTCACCAAAGTCACAATATGTCCCCAGACGGTTCCCAAAGGGCCACACACACCCAACAAAAGTCAATATACTCTCAGGGGCACAATCTTCCAGGGGCCATAGTCATGAGGAAGGAGGCTGGCAAATAGGCTTCTCCAAAATCCAGGGAAGTAGGGCAACCTTCCATTTAAAGGGCCAGTCACAAATAGCAGTTTGTAACATATCTCCCCTTTTGGAGGGAGACTAACAAGGCACCTGACCTTCTGTCGGTCAGTGCCTAAGTTAGTCTCGCAACCCACCCACAAATAAACACTAGCAGCAAAGCAGCCCCCCCACAACAAGTAGCACTGGCCTGTAGGTTCCAGGTTATAGGATGAAAGTGTAGCATCCTCTGCCTTCCTGGCGCAGCTGGGCAAATAGCTGATGGTACTTGGGGGGCAGAGGCCAGCGGCACTCTGCCCTGGTGCCAGCGCTTCTGCTGGGGTGAGGGGTTTGCAGGCCAGTCCTGTAACAAGGGGGTCTGTAGGGCAGAGGCCAGCAGCGCTCTGTCCTGATGCCAGCTCTTCTGCTGGGGGAATTGGGGCATAGTCCTGCCCGGTGGCAAAGGGAACGTGGGGGTCAGTGGGGGTTAACATCTCCACTGTTAACCCTGGGCCCAAGTTAGGAGTTAGCTGGGGAGGGGGAGATTGGCTTACCTCCTCCTCCTGATACTCCGGCGGCCGTTGAGAAGGGAGGTCGATGCTCTCCTCTTCCTGTGGAACATGCTGCGGCTGGGGAGAGAGACCAGTTGTCTCCTCTCCCTGGAAGGCACACTCCGGCTGGGGAGGGAGGTCGATGCTCTCCCCTCCCTGTAGCTGGGTCTGTCGCTGGGGATTCTGGGCCGCCTGCCCAGCATCCCTGTAGGGCCGGTAGAGAGACTGCGGTCCCATCTCCACCTGCCTGCTGGGGGTCCTCCCAGGACCAGTCTATGAGGCCTGCTGCCTCTGGTATCTCTGGTTGGGGTTGGGGAAGGAGACCGGTTGTCTCTTCCCTCTGCACAGTATACTGCCGCTGGGGAGGGAGGTCGCTGCTCTCCTCTCCCTGTGGAACATGCTGCGGCTGGGGAGAGAGACCAGGTGTCCATACCCTCAAACTCCACAGTTGGCGCTCAAAGGCTCGTGCCGCTTTGTTCTCCGTATCCAATTCCGGATGATGCGACTGACTACCTCCTGCGCAGCGTCTGGACCATATCGGACTAGCCGCCTCTTTACCTCTGGAACGAAATCCGCGCCCTCATAGCGACGGATCCGGTTGAGGTGCTCTTCACATGGTTCTGACCAGTATCTTGTCAGCTCCATGCTGCTGTAGGTAGGGACGCTGCGCAGTGGCTAGCGTTGCCCTCAATTACTCTCCTACGATACCAGTGCTGTTGTGGTGCTGCTCCTTGCGCTAGGACGCGATCCCACCGCTGTCGCCAAATGTTACGGTTGCCTCCAGGCTGGCTGGAAGTTGGACCGTAGAAAAGGATGCTCCTAGCGCTCACCAAAGGAGCAGCAGCACCGTAGACACTCTATAACTGCTGCGTAGCCACCATAAGTAATGCAGACTTTATGAACCACCGCTGCTGGGCTGGTATCTCGCCGTCTGCTCTGTGCCCTGGACCTATGACCAGGCTCCAGTAGGTGAACCTCTTCCTTCTGTAGCAATCCCTGTAGCTAAGGGAGTATGAAGAGCATAGCAATCCCTGTAGTGATTATAAGCTGTCCCCTACAAACATGAGTCAAAGCTGCAAGTTAGAGGGTCAAAAATAGGTCTGAAGTGCTGGAGCACACAGCCTGCTTTTTATTGAGGTTACATGCAAACAGGACACTCTCAGGGGGAGGCATAAAATCCCCCATCACACATTTGATATTAGATAGAGAGACACTCCCTTTGACAGGCCACAACATTTACTTCAGCAGATAACATTACACACAATAAAACAATGCAGTCCACCTTATCAATACTAGTCTGATTAGACAATGGGAAAGTTGATCACTAAACCTAATTAGAGCTAATCCCAGCAGACTTGTATTTAGAATAGGTTTCTTGAAGCTGAACAAAATTTAACTCTTAATGGCACACAATGAAACTGAACCAAGTGGGAGAAAGCCAGGGACAAGTCATTTCACAGGTCTGGGGACATAGTCTTAAAGGGGGCATTGTTCACCAAAGTCACAATATGTCCCCAGACGGTTCCCAAAGGGCCACACACACCCAACAAAAGTCAATATACTCTCAGGGGCACAATCTTCCAGGGGCCATAGTCATGAGGAAGGAGGCTGGCAAATAGGCTTCTCCAAAATCCAGGGAAGCAGGGCAACCTTCCATTTAAAGGGCCAGTCACAAATAGCAGTTTGTAACAATCACTTTATTACCCATTCCACAGTCTTGCACAACCAAAAACTGTTATATTAATACACTTTTTTACCTCTGTGATTACCTTGTATGTGTGCATCATCTGACAGCTCCCTGATCATATATATAAAGTATATTAATATAACACTGTTGGTTGTGCAAAGCTAGGGAATGGGTAGTAAAGACATTATCTATCTTTTTAAACAATCACTTTTTTAGTGTAGACTGTCCCTTTAACTACAAATCCTATATGGCTACCACCATACAGCCTACAAAAACATTTTTAGAAGTTTATCACCAAGTCGCCACATACATTATTAACGTACTAAAACATGTTTCCACCAAAGCTAATATTTATTCATTTGCATTGAGACTGACAGTTATATTGTTTAATATAATGTCACATCAAAGCTTTTATATTATATTTCATGGGAAATGCATTACAAGAAAGTATGTAGCCTGTGTGTGTGTAGTGTGTATGTATGTATGCTTGTGCATAATGTGTATATGTATGTAGTATGTATAGTATGTATGCAGTTTGTCTGTGTAAGTGTGTGAAGTGTGTATCTATCAAATATACATAGTTTCTCATTAAAGGGGCAGGGGCCTCATTTCAAGGGGTGTGGTCTAGTGCCCCACCATCTTCAAAATTCACCAGCCGCTACTGACCAGCAGTTCACCAGAACTGCTGGTGCAATGATAAATGCCAACAGTGTATGCTGTCGGCATTAATCGATGTGCAGCGGACATGATCCGCAATATCGGATCATGTCCGCTCGCACCATAATAAATAGGCCCCTAAATGTTTTAGGATTGTAAAAAAATTGTTAAATGTTATTAACTTTTGATATGTTTTACCAATTGTCTTGACATTTTTATAATATATTTGAATAGATAGATTATTGTATTGTGTTAAGTTTGGGGGAAATTGGTTGACATCTAAGTTCTTTTGTCTACGTTAAGCCACATTAAGCTCCCCAGAAAACAACTTTAATATCACTCATTTGCCTTGTGGGAAACCAAAATCCATGAAACTTCTAGGATAGGCTTGGGTAGTGAAAAACTGAAGTTGTGCCAAGTTTCAGGGCAATTGATTGATGGTTAGGCACATTTTGGTACATTAAGCTCTTTTTACATTAAGCTGCTCACATTAAGGGGCCTATTTAACAAACGTCTGTCGGACCTGATCCAACAGTGCGCATCAGGTCCGACAGACTTCGCTGAATGCAGAGAGCAATATGCTCTCCGTATTCAGCATTGCACCAGCAGCTCTTGTGAGCTTCTGGTGCAATGCCGCCCCCTGCAGATTTGCTGCCAATCGGCCACCAGCAGGGGGTGTCAAATAACCCGATCTTACTCAATCGGGTTGAATTGCGGCCATGTCTGTTTGCCTGTTCAGAACAGGTGGACAGGTTATGGAGCAGCTGCCTTTAGACCGTTGCTTCATAACTGGTGTTTCTGGTGAGTCTGCAGGCTCGCCAGAAACATGGCCCCTCAAGCTCCATTCGGAGCTTGATAAATGGGCCCCTAAATGTTTTAGGATTGTAACAAAATAGTTAAATGTGAATAACTTTTGGTATGTTTTATCAAATGTCCTGAAATTTTCAGAATATGTTTGAAGAGATAGATTAATGAATTGAGGGAAGTTTGGGGGAATATGGTTAACATATAAGTTCAATTTGGTACGTTAAGCCACATTAAGCACCCCAAAAAACAAGCTCAATGTCACTTATTTGCCTTGTGTGACACCAAAATCCATGAAACTTCTAGGATAGTCTTGGGTAGTTAAACAGTGAGGTTGTGCCAAGTTTCAAGGCAATTGATTGATGTTTAGGCACATTTTGGTACATTAAGCACTTTTTGAGTTAAGCCGCTTACATGAAATGTTTTAAGACTGTAAAAAAATTGTGAAATGTGAATAGCTTTTGGTATGTTTTACCATTTGTCTTGAAATTTTCAAAATATGTTTAAAAAGATAGATTATTGTACTGTGTGAAGTTTGGGGGAAATTGGTTGACATCTAAGTTCTTTTTTCTACTTTAAGCCAATCGGCCACTATCAGGGGGTGTCAATCAGCCTGATCGTATAGGATCGGTTGGATTGATGTCCGCAGCCTCAGAGCAGGCGGACAAGTTATGGAGCAGCGGTCTTTAGACTCTCGCGGAAACAGGGGCATCAAGCTCCATTCAGAGCTTGATAATTCTGCCCCTAAATGTTTTAGGATTGTAAAAAAAATTGTTAAGTGTGAATTACTTTTAGTATGTTTTACGCAATGTCCTGAAATTTTCAGAATATGTTTGAATAGATAAATTATTGTATTGCGGGACGTTTGGGGGAAATTGGTTAACATCTAAGTTCTTTTTTGTACGTTAAGCCACATTAAGCTCCCCAAAAAACAATTTTAATGTCACTCATTTGCCTTGTGGAAAACCAAAATCCATAAAACTTCGAGGATAGGTTTGGAAAGTGAAAAACTGAGTTTGTGCCAAGTTTTAAGGAAATCGATAAATTTTTAGGCAAATTTTGGTACATTAAGCTTTTTTTACATTAAGCTGCTCACATTAAATGTTTTAGGATTGTAAAAAAATAGTTACATGTGAATAACTTTTGGTATGTTTAATCAAATGTCCTGAAATTTTCAGAATATGTTTTAATAGATAGATTAATGTATTGTGGGAAGTTTGGGGGAAATTGTTTAACATCTACGTTCAGTTTTGTATATTAATCCACATTAAGCTCCCCCAAAAAACTAGCTTATTGTCACTCATTTGCTTTGTGGGACACCAAAATCCATGAAACTTCTAGGATAGGCTTGGATAGTGGAAATCTTGGGTTGTGCAAAATTCTGCAGCAATTGATTAACATTTGGGCACTTTTTTTACTCATTAAGCTACATTAAGCCATTTTCACATTAAATATTTTAGGATGTCCCCTGAAAACATTCTTTCTATATGATATAGCAAAGACATTTCAGCTAAACCTACTGAATTATGTTAATGCAGAAACTAAAGATAGTGCTCTCAATGCTTACTACCAGTTTGTGTAAGAATGCCCTAGACAACAGGGTTAGGTTTGACTAAAAAATAAAAAAATGTCCTTTATTCATAACAATCAAAAGGTCACAAAATAAAAAAAGAATAACACAGGGTGCTCTATCAATTTCATGCAAACTGGTATTACAAGTCAATGGTAAAACAGAATTATCAGAGAATTGCTCATATTGCAGGTGCTTGCACAAAACACATAACAGCAACTAAGACCTTAACCCCTTAATGACCAGCATTGTACCCTGTACGTCACTGCAGTCCTGGTTTTCTCTCTGCCGCAATCTCACTCAAAATAGTGAGATTGCGTTATTTCTGCATGTCCCACGAGTGGGACACTGCAGAAATAGCTTTGCAGAGTTACCGATGCAGAGAGGGCCACTCTGTGGCCCTCCCTAAATTGGACAGTGGTGGTGCCGATTGTTGGTGGGTGGGAGCATAAGGAGGGAGGCGTGTGGCCAGCCCATCGCTGGAGGGGCGGGAGCAGGTGGGTAGAGGCGGGAGGAGGGCGGGACCGCTATGCAGCAGGGGAAAAAAATAAGATCTGGGAAGTAAAGTGGAAGGAGGGAGGAAGGGCAATAAGCGGGATCCTATGTGGAAACCATTGAGGGAAAGGGATCTGGGAGGGGGAGGGTAATGAGGGGGGGGGCAGCTACACTACAGAAAAAAAAGGGTATTTTTTTTTTTTTTACAAAAATCTGCCTAATTTGCAGCAAACTGGGTACTGTAAGACAGCTCCCAGTACCTAAGATGGTGGCAAATAGGTAGAGGGTGGAGGGTTAGAGAGCTATTTGGGGGGGATCCGGGAGGTTGGGGGTAAAAGGGGATCCTACACTGCAGAATATATATATATATATATATATATATATATAAAGCAGTCTTTTATTTTAGATGGGGGTGATAATTGTGGGGTGGGGGGAGGAAGAGAGCTGTTTGAGAGGGGTCAGGGAGGGATCAGGGGTGGGATGTGTTAGGTGGGAGGCTGATCTCTACACTAAAGCTAAAATTAACCCTACAAGCTACTTAATTAACCCCTTCACTGCTGGGCATAATACAAGTGTGGTGCGCAGCGGCCTTTAGCGGCCTTCTAATTACCAAAAAACAATGCCAAAGCCATATATGTCTGATATTTCTGAACAAAGGGGATCCCAGAGAAGAATTTACAACCATTTGTGCCATGATATAATAATATAATAATTTCAGTGAGAAACCTAAAATTGTGAAAATGTTAACAATTTTTTTTATTTGATCGCATTTGGCAGTGAAATGGTAGCATGAAATATACCAAAATAGGTCTAGATCAATACTTTGGATTGTCTACTAAAAAAATATATATACATTTGATAGGTAAATGTAAAAAATGGCTCTATTTCTGTTTAAATGTAGTGATGGCAAAAATGCTAAAAATGCTCCGGTCTTTTGGGTAAGTTTTTGTCTGAAATGCCTGGTCCTTAAGGGGTTAAGTAAGGCGTATGGACTATAATAAAAGTACTTTAAAACACATTAAAATAAAGTATCACACACACACACACATATATATATATATATATATGTGTATGTATATATGTTTATATATGTGTACATATGTGTTTATTTGTGCCTATGTACTGTATAATTCATACACTGTACATATATACACTTATATTGAACAAAGTGAATACTTTTTTAAGATAAATCTGGTGGCCATGCTGTAACAAGGAAGATTGAGTTAGATAATTTTTAAATTATACTCTATATTTTATGTTCTGTGGGCATTTGATCATTTATTGCATTACCAATTCAATGTAATTTTTCAGACTGTAAGTACACTGTCCCTTTAAGATGATTTGTTTTAAATATTTAACCATAAATATGCAAAACTAGATTGTATGTTGCTCGTCAATCAAGGTCACACAAAAGCTAAAGTACCCTGTGCTATTGATTGTGCTTCACTTGTAATCTAGCCCTTAAAGGGATAAAAGGGTCACAAAACCCTCTCATGATTCAGATAGAGCATGCATTTTTAAGCAACTTTCTAATTTACTCCTTTTATCAATCAATAATTTAATCATTCTCTTTTATCTTTATTTGAAAAAGCAGGAATGTAGCTTATACATCTATCCTCTTCTTTTTCTCAAAAATGTATTTCACTTCATCCTATTTGTACTCAACTTAGTAATACCTGTGCATGCAAATGTGCACTGGTATTACAAGTTAGGCGCAATGCGAACGCAACTTTGCGTTCCCATTGCACAGAAGCATTGCGCTCACAAAAGAGCGCTTCCATAGGTTAAAATGGGAGCCTCCTTCACATGCAATCAGAAATGGCATGAGAACTAGCGCAGGGAAAGGGGTAAGTCACAAAACAAATTGTAAATATATATATATATATATATATATATATACACTTATATACATATATATTTATGTGTTTATATGTGTATATACACATATTAACACATACATATTTATGTATATAATCATATATATTTACAGGGAACACGCGGTTTCCATACACCGCAATGTAAAGACACTTTTCAGTGGCATTTTTTTTACTAAACACCACACCTGCCAACTTTAGCCCCTTATAACTGCTCGGTGCAGTTACTTTATTAAAAAATAAAGATGCTACCATTTTTATTTTTTTTTATTAAAGATTACTACACTATATTTTGGAGCCAAATAATAATTGGAGCCAAATATTAACCAGATGTCTGACCTCTGGTTAATATTTTGAGTGCTAATTGATACCGCAAGCGCCCAGTAGCAATAACCAGCCACTTGTAATGTCTGGTTATTTATAGCGTGCCTGTAAACATGCAAATTTGCCCTTTACGGGCATGCAATACATTAGCGATTTACGTGTAATGTAGCCCATTGTTGTCAATCTTACCATATCTCCTTCTTATATGTATAATGATATTTATTAAACATTTTAAATATGTAATAAATTATTTTTCCTAATGTTGCCCTCATATACATAGTTTGTTAATTTTTTTACAAATGTAGCAAACAAACTGTAGTTTCAAAGTGTGCAAAACAATTTATTTTCTGTAGTTTATACACTATGAGTGGTTTATAAGCTCAAAGCACAGAAAACATCTGAATTGTCATTCATGCTGGTGTTACAAGAAATTGAAATGGCATTTGTTCTATTTTTCTGCCTCTGGAGATCTGCTTTAAAATACATTTCAGTTTGGAATTTAAACTAACCTAATTTCTTAATATAAAATAAAAGCACCATTCAAAATTGTCCTGAGTGATTGCATCTCTATACAAAATTTAATCTGAGAACAAAGTAAATGCTCTGAACACTTTCATATAACAAACAAAAGTAAAGCTAAAATGAGACGAAAGCTTGTTTTGTTTTTTTGGGGGGTTTTATGCCTTTTCTGATATTAATATCTAGGCATCTTGCAATACACTTTTTAACAAGCTGTAAAATAATACACTGTGGTTTCTTGACTCTAATCAGTAAATTCATTTATGAATACAAGATTATATTGTTAACATACATTTTGATGTGCAGCCTTAGTGCTGAGTCAGTGAGCAGTATAGCAGATGTATTTAATAAGGTTACTGCACTAGCCCTAAGTAAGGTCCCAAGGCTACTTAGTACAGTCCAATTTTACTTGGATTGCTATAATGTAAATGAATTATCTACCACCTAAACTATTCTCAGAATTTATTTTCAGCACATTGGGAGTTGCTAATGTGGAACATCTGACCTTACTTTAAATAAATGGTGACAGCTTCCCAATAATAGGTGTAAATTTAAAATAGTAATGTGTGAATCCAGGCGATAGGAAGTTTTGTGCTAATTAATCAAAAATGACAATTAAAGAAACACTTATTGTATTTCTTTGCCAAATATAAGTTTTACATTGTATATGTTTGAACTTCCAAATAGATATTTCCCTACATATGTTTACTAGCATTACAAGTATTTGCATTAATTAATATATTACAATTTAAATACAATAAAATGAATTACATTCTTCATTTTTTTTAATAGGTTTGTTTGAAAAGGTTTGAAATATCTGATGTCTTGTATTCCCAATGGTTAGTGGTCTCTAAGATGAGAAAATCCTGCAGAACTAAACTAATTGATACATGTTTTCACATGTTCCTCATAATTTCTAGACTGTTCCATTCATTTTTTTCTGCTTCTTTCTCTTATCTATTATCCACTTTCCTACAGTTATATTTTTTCATTTTTTTTTGTTCACTAAAATAGGCAACATATCAAATAGCACATATCATGATGATGATGATTAAGAGAAACATGGATACTCTCATTCAAAAGGATTAAATGATCCTCACTCTCTGCCTTCTTTTTTTGGTCTTATTTTAGAGAATGCTATAGATGCCAAATTTTGCATCACTTTCAGATTTCACATAAAGAAACATAAAAGTTTGACATAAAATAGTCTGACATTGTATAAATAACATGACATCTTTTCTCAACATAATTACTTAAAAGTCTCCCTACTTAAAAACGCTCCCACCATTTGTAAAAATAATTATTACTAAAATAATTAGCCTTCTTTTCCACACCACCCCATCTGATTACCTATGCAATGCCAATGTCAATATCTGACACACATACAGTATATCCGTTTTAATGCAAATGTATGTGTCCAAAATACGATAAAAGATCAATCCATTTAAAAAATCTTCATGAGGTTAAAAACATTACTCTGGAGGTATGAAAGGCTTCATATTTACACTATGACCTGGCAATGTTCTTGTCAGGTGATTGATTTCTGTGTCAGTTAATAAGTATGTAAGTTTCACTTTTATTTTTTTACCATTCCTGACCCCATTAGGGGATGGCTCCAAGGCCGGATTTACAGCCCATGTGCCATTAGGCACCAAAATCGAAGGCGCCCACATGTAAGAACCTATAGCCTAAAACTTTATAGAATTTTGATTTTTTTTTTACAGCTGCTGCTAATTTTGCCACATAAAAGGCAGTCCATGTTCTATAACAAAACACTCCAGACAGTATTTTCCCATTATGATGAGATTCCAGTCAGAACAGTATTTTTTTAAATATAATTTATACAAGAAAAGTGCAGGTTGTCTAGACTGGGGCTTCAATTAGAAACTTTGCTGACCAAGCCTGCAATGTACACAATCAGCCAAGGGGCAATTGTTTTTTTAAAGTGTGTTTATCCTGTGCAACAGCCCTGGCATTTTGCATGTTAGCAATAATATTCATACCTATGGTATTCTCTATGAAAGACTGCCCTCTGACTGTACAATCTGTCATTTTGATTTTGACAGCCGCTACTGCTGCAGCTGATACATGCCCACCGTGCACTCAGAGCACTCTGCAATAGTGCACAAATAGTCACTTACTGTCACTATCCATAAAATAACCAACCCCTACACACTTGCTCTCAGGTCGCTCTGGGTGTCAGCATTTACTGGAGAAACGGACGGGATCGGCCAGCGTGGCAACCATCTTTGTTTAGGGCAAAATTATTATCTACTACAGTGAGTGAGGGCAGAGCCACAGAGGCGTGCAGAAAAGGAGTATGGAGCAGAGAGTCATGTGCTCCTCTATAGAAGGCGCTTGTGGGCACATGCCTACTCTCCTAATGGTAAATCCAGCCCTGGATGGCTCAAAAAAATATAAAGTTTCCTGCCTGTCCTTTTCTTTAATAAATGCTCTTTCAGCTTTCTGCTTGCAAGTGTCATTATACACACAAAATAAACAGAGTGCTAACAGAAAGGCATGATAGACATAGAGAGAGAGAGAGAGAGAGAGAGGGGAAAAAAAGAATAAGAACAGAAGAAGTGAGAAAAGAGATGAGGGGAGGGGAGGGAAGTGAACAGAGATGAGGGGAGGGAAGGGAAAGGGAAGAAAATAGATAAAGATAAAAAATATACATTAAAATAAAGTATAGATTTATATTGTACCAAAATACCATCAGATATATGTAGAAATATGTATTTATGAATAAATAGAACATATTCTTCTATGTGAAGAACATTGGAATGTGAAATATTAATATTTTCATGTCGGGTTAGCGCACTTGATAATATGCAATCAGGTTTGCGTGCTGGTAGGGTACTTTTTCAACATTTTTTGCTCCATTCACTTCTATGGGGAATAAGTTAACGCAATCACGATATTCAAAGTTCAGCTTTTTAACGCGCATCGGGTTTGTGCTCGAGTGAAAACTTTTTGCATTCAACTTGTAATACGAATGCTACCTGACTTGCTCAAAAAGCTTACTTCTAGCGAAGTTAGTGTGCGAGCGAGAGCATTAAATGCCATTCCACTTGTAATCTGGCCCACTATGCTTATCGTGGGCAAAGCGGCATGCACCATATTTAAAAGCCTCTCTGATTGTAAAACTGTGGCTTACCATCCTCTTTTTGAACATAGTGACCATTTTTCCACATAGACTAAGGATCATGGGCAAATTAGTATATATATAACATGATCACTGGTACACATCAGCCTGTGTCGAATTTTAAATCTCCCGTTTTGATGAGGATGCTGAAATAATGTGCCTTTGAGCATACTATTGCACGTAATGCAATCTCCACATTTAAAACCGTTATTTTAAGCATATTTCACCCAAGTTGTCCTTTGATAACAGGCAACAGGATCTGTTTTCACCAGTATATCCTTTAAGTTGCTTGTCCCACGATAGCCCATCCTAGGTGGTTTCATTGGTTGAAAGGGCAATTCTCTATCAGACCTAATAGGCTACCAAAGTTTCTGTAATGAACAATCCGACAGTCCATGTAATAGATCAAAAGGTGTCACAAACTTAAAGGGACATTATACACTCATTTTTTCTTTGCATAAATGTTTTGTAGATGATCTATTTATATAGCCCATAAAGTTTTGTTTTGTAAAAAATGTATAGTTTTGCTTATTTAAAAAAAAAACATTGCTCTGATTTTCAGACTCCTAGCCAAGCCCCAAAGTTTTATGAGAATACCGTCAGCTACCTTCCCCAGCCTGCTCCTGTTCGTGTAAAGGGTCTTTTCATATGCAAAAGAAGGGGGAGGGGGGGAGTGTCTTATTTCCCACTTGCACTGGGCTTTCCAGCTAACTTTTCAACAGAGCTAAACTGGGAATTTCTAAGTAAGTTTTTAAACTGTTTTATACTGGATTTTTATATCAATATCTGTGCATCTTATTCTTTATAGTAGTGTCTATTACATGCAGTTATATGAAAATGAGTGTATACTGTCCCTTTAATCCGAATTGCATCCTGTACAGATTCCTTCCTCTTCAGGAGAATTTCATGCGATTCTTCATATACCTCGAATTAATTGAATCAACCAGCTTAGAATTATAGCCACATGAGATCAACTTGTGTGCCATCTCTTCTAATTGTGCCGGCATAATTGGTGCCTATATGTTATTGTGAACCACCTGAGTGAGTTGAGAGGTTATCACCCCCTTTTTTGATGTGTGGGATGATAGCTATGAGCCTCAAGATAATCTATGGGCTTTCTATAAAGAGAGGTCCCTACCTACATTCACTATCTGTCCTAACTTTAAAAATATTTATATCAAGAAAGTGTATATTTTTACAACCAAATTCCAACTTAAATTAAAATTGGGTATCTTAACTGATTTATATAAATAATGTGTATCACCCAACCAAGGGCTAGATTACAAGTGGAGCCCTAATTTATTGCCTTCAGTCAGAGAAACGCTGAATCAGCATTGAAGTCAATGGATCAAAAAAAAAGTGGTGCACACAACTCACGCACTATCCCAATCGCATATTCTCAAGTGCGCTAAAACGACATGAAAAAATGAATATTTCACATTCCAATGTTATTCACATAACAGAATACGTTATTTTTATTGATAAATACATATTTCTACATATATCCAATGGTATTTTGATACCATATATCTCCATATCTATATACATGATTCAATATAGGTATAGATATACACAGATATATGTATAGGAATATCTATTTAGAATTACTTTGAACATACTGTATTCTGCTATGTGCAGAACATTGGAATGTGAGCTATTTACAGTAAATACACAGTATAACCCTTTATTAAATATAAATATTGCATAAATATGCTTTTACATGTTTTCATCTACTTGACAGCAAAGGGCTCCAATGTGTATATTTATATATATATATATATATATATATATATATATATATATATATATATATATATATATATATATATATATATATGTGTGTATACATGTCTGTAAATACATATATACATACTTAAATACATAGGTGCATACATATAAACAAATATATGTACATACATATACAGTATATATTTAGACATGTATCTCAATGTTAAAGCCCTTTGCCTGCCTTCTTTTTTTCTAACACCTAAGACCTCATATCTTTGAGCCCTTTAAACTTTGCTGTGCACTTTCGGCTAGATTACGAGTTGTGCATTATGGTTTTAACACTGAAAAAAATGGCCATTTCAGAGTAAAAACAGTAACATAGCCATTACAAGTCGTGTCGGTATAGCTATACTGCAAGCATTTTAGCCTGTAATGCAACGTCAATCCTGCACTGTATGATCTATGATCTTACATCAGGCTTTACCCACAGCTGTTGGGGTAATGTAAGTTTTACCCGGGTAATAATAAGATTACCCGTATATCTGACTTTACCCATAACATATATATATATATAACAAATGTGCTAGACAGTGTTGTAGAGAAGTCTGCAAATATTTTTTTTTTATTAGATTTTTTTTTTTTTTTCATGTTATGTTTAGTTTTTGTTTCAAGTGACATTAGATTTAGATATAGAATACCATTTTTAAAAGAAAGTTTCCAGTTTACTTTGATTATCAAATTTGCTTCTTTCTTTTGGTATCATTTGTTGAAAGAACAACAATGCACTAGTGGGAGCTACACTTCTGGTGAGCCAATGACAAGATACATATACAGTATGTGCATGCTTATCTGAATCATGAACAGTTTAATGTTTATTTGCTGCTCTTTCATATACAAAATAAAACATTTTTGAGAACAGCATCAAAAAACTGCCATGTTATACTTTTTTCTTCATTTTGGATACTTGTTTCTCTGTAGGTTTGTGCTAAACCAAACAAAATACTATTAAGAAGCCTGAAAAAGCCTATATTTTCTGCTTTTACCAAATCCAAAAAATAAATGAACCATTTTTTCTTATCATATCTTATTGGTATCTTTCTGGCTTAACTTATTTAAATCAAGGGGATTCTAATGGATTGAACTATAATAAAGGAAGTAAAACAGGACTGGAGTCAAATATGAAGCTTTGTGTAGCAAATGCTATTGATATAGGGGCATATATTTTAATTTCCAGTTCTAAAAATGTTTCATTGTTTTAATTTTTTTTATGTCATCCTTATTTTAAAGCTTAGAAAAATGTGAGCAGAGATCAAGTACAAGCTCCTCCCCCTCCAACAATGCAAAAAGGCGAGCTATATCATGTAAAATGGCCAAATACGTTTTCAAGAGATAGAATATATGGAATTAGATTGTTCAAAACCATGCAAAAACTGGTACAAATCGTTTTTTTTCTGATAAATTGGAACATTACTTTTGAGGGTTCTCAGTGCAAAGTTCTCATATCTGTAATATTTCTGGTAATTGAGCAAATCCCAGTAGAAGAGTAAGAGAAAGTAATGAAGGCCTCAGGAAGTAAATAAAATTTAATAAGCAATACAAAACTCAGAGCAACTCACTAGAGACGGTACAGCAATAGAACTTGGCTAAATTCAGAAGTATTAATGAAAAGTCTAGACAGGGTTCATAGGCAATACAAAGGCAGAAGTTACACCATAAATCAGGCAAAGTCTCAGCAATATACAAGGGGGTTAATCATAGACAGGAATCAGTATGCAGGCAGAGGACAGACCAAATATAATTAGAGTTTATAGGCAGAAGACTATTGCAACATTCAATAGGCAAGAAACAAATAAAGTGAGGAACAGGAAACTGGCATTTAAATTGCAACATGCACACCAGGCATAAGGCAGAAGAATGCAATGAGAAAAGTCCTGGCTGTGTTCAAGAGGAGTAAGGAGCATATGTTTCAGCAGACATGCTGTTGTGCCAACCTGATAGTAACTGTTAAAGTTGCCAGGGCACTGTGGATAGCAAGAATTTTTGAAGTGAAAATCATTTGATAACCAAAATAAAGTTATTTTTTTCTGGAATTAATTTTTTTCAAATTTGACAATGGCTTATCACTCTATGAAAACTATTTGAAGATTTTTGCTAACACTTTGATAGAAGGAAAGTAATAGTCAATAGATTACTTATTTAGAACAGTAATGTTTACAAACATATGAAAAGGGAAAAAGACCAGAGGTATGGGTGGGGATGATTAAATATGTGAGTTAAAATGTGGCAAATCATGTATAGAAGGGGATGAATTAAATAAGATGGGATTTATTTAACAGGGCATGGTGGAGAATCTGAATATGACAAAATTCCAGCTATCTTCTCATTTGATTTTTGTGCAGGTTAAAGAAAATGATGTAGTTGCAGATGCAAAACAAATTTGATTCAATGTGATTTCCTGATTAAAGGTATCAGTCTGTAAGAAGGAAGATAATTCATTTTGCAAAATTAAATAGTCAAAATAGAGACTTTGGTACAGTCAATTGACATTGAGGGTAAAATGATAGATTGGAGATAGCTGAGCTGAAATAAGTGAATAATATTGCAGGTTTGGAAACAAGTCTGGATATAAAGTATATGGCCAAAAGCATGTAAATACCTGACCATCACACCTATATCAGCTTGTCAGACATCCCATTCAAAAAACAGAGGCATTAATATTAAATCCCCCCCCCCCCCCCCCCCTTGCGTATAACAGCTATCACTCTACTGGGAAGTCTTTCCACAGTATTTTGAAGTGTGTCTGTGGAATTTGTGTTCATTCACCCAAAAGAGCGTTTGTGAGGTCTGGCACTGATGTTGGATGAGGAGGTCTGGCTTGCAATTGCCGGCAACTCAAGTTCCTCCTTACAAACTCTTCAAACCATGTATTGTATTCATGGTCCTTGATTTGTGCACAGGGGAAAAGTCATGCTGAAACAGGACAGTGCATTCCCCAAAATGTTGCCAGAAAGTTGGAAACACACAGTTGCCTAAACTCTCTTAGTAACATGTAGCATTAAGATGACCCTTTTCTGGAATTAAGTGGCCTATTCTAAACCCTGTAAAACAGCCCCATACCATTATCCCTCCTCCACTAAACTATATACTATACATTCCAGTAAGTATCACTCTCCTGACATCTGCCAAGCCTAGATTCATCCATCAGACTGCCAGTAATGTGTGATTACTCACTCCAGAGAACATTTCCACTGCTCCAGGGTACAGTGGCAGCATGCTTTACACCACGCCAGCCAATGCTAGACATTGTGCCTTTTAGGCCTCTGTACTGCTGCTTAGTCATAGAAACCCATTTCACGAAGCTCCAGATGCACAGTTATTGTGCTGCTGTTGCTTCCAGAGGCAGTATGGAAACTGTATTGAGCAATGCAACAGATTATAGGTGATTTTTGCAAGCTACGTGTTTCAGCACTCTGGTCTGCCATTTTGTGGTTGGACTGTTGTTGCTCCTCGACACTTCACTTCACAATAATATCACTTATAGTTGACAGGTAGCTCTAATAGGGTAGTAATTTCTTGAACTGACTTGTGTCAAAGGTGGCATTTTATGACAGTGCCAAAATTAAAGGGACAGTCTAGTCAAAATTAAACTTTCATGATTCAGAAAGGGCTTGCAATTTTGAACAACTTTCCAATGTACTTTTATCATCAAATTTGATTTGTTCTCTTGTTATTATTTGTTGACCTAAGCTAAACCTAGGTAGGTTCATATATTAATTTCTAAGCCCTAGAAGACTGTCTCTTATCTCAGGGCATTTTGACAGCTTTTCACAGCTAGAGGGCATTAGTTCATGTGTCCCATATAGATAACATTGTGCTCATGCACATGGAGTTACCTAGGAGTCAGCACCGAATGGCTAAAATGCATGTCTGTCAAAAGAACTAAAATAAGGGGGCAGTCTGCAGAGGCTTAGATACAAGGTAATGACAGAGGTAAATAGTATATTAATATAACCGTGTTGGTTATGCAAAACTGGGGAATGGGAAATAAAGGCATTATCTTTTTTTTAAAAACAAAAATTCTGGAGTAGACTGTTGCTTTAAAGTATCTGAGCTCTTCAGTACAACTTATTGTACTGCCAATGTTTGACTATGGGGATTTCATGGCTTTGTGCTTGATTTTTTCACCTCTCAGCAATAGGTCGGTGGAAATACCTGAAGTCAATCATTAGTAGGGGTGTCAACAAACTTTTTGACAAATAGTGTATCTTTGAAGGTAGAGGGTATAGTCAGACAGTTTTCAATGGATGCAATGTCTAACTAGAATGTTATGTAGTTATTGTATTTATTTTAATTCACATAATAATGGGCTTGCAGAAGCGTGGTGGTACTTACATTTTGCATACAAAACTACCAACAGCTATAACACAATTATAATATAGTTTAACAAAAGTTTGATAAGGCATCATGAGTGAGTTGTAGCAAGTAAAAAAGAGAATTGCTTTTAATGACAAAATTCATCTTTGCAACTGTATAATTTAAAAGATCATGAGCTAACAGCATGAAGCAAATATTCCAATTATGCAGAATTTCAAATGTTGTCCGCTAAAGATATAACTATGACCTCATTAGACTTCATGCTCAATATGAATGAAATTATTTTAATCGAAAATAACAAGCTCAATTAGAATGTGCTGTACAGAATTTATTAAGTGGAATATTTATATGACATCAGCTATACAAGTCAGAACTTAAAGTACAATAATTCAAATTAGACTATTAAGGTGTATAATAATAATAGTAATAATAATAATAATAGTAAAATTAAAGCAAAAATAAATAATTCAGAAAGCAATAAAAAATAAACATTAATTTCAAATACAATCATGAGTCTTTTACTCTTTTTCCTATCCTTTAATATTCTGTGATATAACAGTCATTTTACACTTAAAAGGACAGTTCTTCAAATAGAATTTTGTTTACTTTTTAAATTAAATATATATTTTGATATATATCTTATACTGTTCCTGTAAAATACATATCTATACCTATATATCTATAGGAACAAATATATAGTTGTAGGTGCACAATTTCCCCATAGGAATCAATGGGGGAGAGCCGGCTAAAAAAAACCCCTAACACCTGCAAAAAGCAGCGTAAAGCTCCTAACGCAGCCCCATTGATTCCTATGGGGAAATACTTTTTATGTCTACACTTAACGCCCTAACATGAACCCCGAGTCTAAACACCCCATATCTTACATTTATTAACCCCTAATCTGCTGACCCCGACATCGCCGTCACCTGCATTATATTATTAACCCCTAATCTGCCGCTCCGTACACCGCCGCCACCTACATTATACTTATGAACCCCTAATCTGCTGCCCCCAACACTGCCGAACCCTACATTATATTTATTAACCCCTAATCTGCCGCCCCCAATGTCGTGGCAACCTAACTAAATTTATTAACCCCTAATCTGCTGCCCACAACGTCTAACCCTAACCCTAACCCTAACCCCTTAACTTAAATATAATTTTAATAAATCTAAATAAAATTAATACAATTAACTAAATTATTCCTATTTAAAATGAAATACTTACCTATAAAATAAACCCTAAGATAACTACAATATAACTATTAGATTATAAAATTAGATTAGGTGTAATTATTTAAAAAAACTTGTAATTATTTTATTATTTTCTGTAATTTAGTGTGTTTTTTTTCCTTCTTTAGATAACTGTATTTAATTGTAGTTAATTGTAGTTAATTTAGGGAATTAATTTAATTATAGTGTAGTGTTAGGTGTAATTGTAACTTAGGTTAGGTTTTATTTTACAGGTAAATTTGTCTTTATTTTAACTAGGTAGCTATTAAATAGTTAATAACTATTTATTAACTATTCTACCTAGTTAAAATAAATACAAAGTTGCCTGTAAAATAAAAATAAATCCTAAGCTAGCTACAATGTAACTATTAGTTAAATTGTAGCTATCATACGGCTAGATTTAGAGTTGGGCGGTAGCCGTGAAAACCAGCGTTAGAGGCTCCTAACGCTGGTTTTAGGCTACCTCCGGTATTTGGAGTCACTCAAAAAAGGGTCTAACGCTCACTTTTCAGCCGCGACTTTTCCATACCGCAGATCCCCTTACGTCAATTGCGTATCCTATCTTTTCAATGGGATTTTTCTAACTCCGGTATTTAGAGTCGTGTCTGAAGTGAGCGTTAGAATTCTAACGACAAAACTCCAGCCGCAGAAAAAAGTCAGTAGTTAAGAGCTTTCTGGGCTAACGCCGGTTCATAAAGCTCTTAACTACTGTACACTAACACCCATAAACTACCTGTGTACCCCTAAACCGAGGTCCTCCCACATCGCCGCAACTCGATTAAATTTTTTTAACCCCTAATCTGCCGACCACCACCTACGTTATCCTTATGTACCCCTAATCTGCTGCCCCTAACACCGCCGACCCCTATATTATATTTATTAACCCCTAATCTGCCCCCCACAACGTCGCCGCCAGCTACCTACACTTATTAACCCCTAATCTGCCGTCCGCACACCGCCGCCAGCTACATTATCCCTATGTACCCCTAATCTGCTGCCCTAACATCGCCGACCCCTATATTATATTATTAACCCCTAACCTGCCCCCCACAATGTCGCCGCCACCTACCTACAATAATTAACCCCTAATCTGCCGACCGCAAAGAGCCGCCAGCTACATTATAGCTATGTACCCCTAATCTGCTGCCCCTAACACTGCCGACCCCTATATTATATTTATTAACCCCTAACCTGCCCTCCCTAACATCGCCGACACCTACCTTCAATTATTAACCCCTAATCTGCCGACCGAATCTCGCCGCTATTCTAATAAATGTATTAACCCCTAAAGCTAAGTCTAACCCTAACACTAACACCCCCCTAAATTAAATATAATTTTAATCTAACGAAATTAATTAACTCTTATTAAATAAATTATTCCTATTTAAAGCTAAATACTTACCTGTAAAATAAATCCTAATATAGCTACAACATAAATTATAATTATATTATAGCTATTTTAGGATTAATATTTATTTTACAGGTAACTTTGTATTTATTTTAACCAGATACAATAGCTATTAAATAGTTAAGAACTATTTAATAGCTAAAATAGTTAAAATAATTACAAATTTACCTGTAAAAGAAATCCTAACCTAAGTTACAATTAAACCTAACACTAGACTATCAATAAATTAATTAAATAAACTACCTACAATTACCTACAATTAACCTAACACTACACTATCAATAAATTAATTAAATACAATTGCTACAAATAAATACAATTAAATAAACTAGCTAAAGTACAAAAAATAAAAAAGAACTAAGTTACAAAAAATAAAAAAATATTTACAGACATAAGAAAAATATACAACAATTTTAAACTAATTACACCTACTCTAAGCCCCCTAATAAAATAACAAAGCCCCCCAAAATAAAAAAATGCCCTACCCTATTCTAAATTACTAAAGTTCAAAGCTCTTTTACCTTACCAGCCCTGAACAGGGCCCTTTGCGGGGCATGCCCCAAGAAGTTCAGCTCTTTTGCCTGTAAAAAAGAACATACAATACCCCCCCCCAACATTACAACCCACCACCCACATACCCCTAATCTAACCCAAACCCCCCTTAAATAAACCTAACACTAAGCCCCTGAAGATCTTCCTACCTTGTCTTCACCTCACCGGGTATCCCACCGATCCGTCCTGGCTCCGATATCTTCATCCAACCCAAGCCAATCAGATTGAGCTCGCATTCTATTGGCTGATCGGAACAGCCAATAGAATGCGAGCTCAATCTGATTGGCTGATTAGATCAGCCAATCGGATTGAACTTGATTCTGATTGGCTGATTCCATCAGCCAATCAGAATATTCCTACCTTAATTCCGATTGGCTGATAGAATCCTTTCAGCCAATCGGAATTCGAGGGACGCCATCTTGGATGACGTCCTTTAAAGGAACCGTCATTCTTCAGTTGGACGTCGCCGGATGAAGATGGGTCCACGGTGGAGGTCTTCAGGATGGAGCCGGTCCTCATCGGATGAAGATAGAAGGGTATGTGGGTGGTGGGTTGTAATGTTGTAATGTTGGGGGGGGGGTATTGTATGCTTTTTTTTACAGGCAAAAGAGCTGAACTTCTTGGGGCATGCCCCGCAAAGGGCCCTGTTCAGGGCTGGTAAGGTAAAAGAGCTTTGAACTTTAGTAATTTAGAATAGGGTAGGGCATTTTTTTATTTTGGGGGGCTTTGTTATTTTATTAGGGGGCTTAGAGTAGGTGTAATTAGTTTAAAATTGTTGTAATATTTTTCTTATGTTTGTAAATATTTTTTTATTTTTTGTAACTTAGTTCTTTTTTATTTTTTGTACTTTAGTTAGTTTATTTCATTGTAGTTATTTGTAGGTATTGTATTTAATTTATTTATTGATAGTGTAGTGTTAGGTTTAATTGTAGGTAATTGTAGGTATTGTATTTAATTAATTTATTGATAGTGTAGTGTTAGGTTTAATTGTAACTTAGGTTAGGATTTATTTTACAGGTAAATTTGTAATTATTTTAACTATTTTAGCTATTAAATAGTTCTTAACTATTTAATAGCTATTGTACCTGGTTAAAATAAATACAAAGTTACCTGTAAAATAAATATTAATCCTAAAATAGCTATAATATAATTATAATTTATGTTGTAGCTATATTAGGATTTATTTTACAGGTAAGTATTTAGCTTTAAATAGGAATAATTTATTTAATAAGAGTTAATTAATTTCGTTAGATGTAAATTATATTTAACTTAGGGGGGTGTTAGTGTTAGGGTTAGACTTAGCTTTAGGGGTTAATACATTTATTAGAATAGCGGTGAGCTCCAGTCGGCAGATTAGGGGTTAATAATTGAAGTTAGGTGTCGGCGATGTTAGGGAGGGCAGATTAGGGGTTAATACTATTTATTATAGGGTTAGTGAGGCGGATTAGGGGTTAATAACTTTATTATAGTAGCGCTCTGGTCCGCTCAGCAGATTAGGGGTTAATAAGTGTAGGCAGGTGGAGGCGACGTTGTGGGGGGCAGATTAGGGGTTAATAAATATAATATAGGGGTCGGCGATGTTAGGGCAGCAGATTAGGGGTACATAGGGATAATGTAAGTAGCAGCGGTTTACGGAGCGGCAGATTAGGGGTTAATAATAATATGCAGGGGTCAGCGATAGCGGGGGTGGCAGATTAGGGGTTAATAAGTGTAAGGTTAGGGGTGTTTAGACTCGGGGTACATGTTAGAGTGTTAGGTGCAGACGTAGGAAGTGTTTCCGCATAGCAAACAATGGGGCTGCGTTAGGAGCTGAACGCGGCTTTTTTGCAGGTGTTAGGTTTTTTTTCAGCTCAAACAGCCCCATTGTTTCCTATGGGGGAATCGTGCACGAGCACGTTTTTGAGGCTGGCCGCGTCCGTAAGCAACTCTGGTATCGAGAGTTGAAGCTGCGTTAAATATGCTCTACGCTCCTTTTTTGGAGCCTAACGCAGCCTTTATGTGGACTCTCAATACCAGAGTTATTTTTATGGTGCGGCCAGAAAAAAGCCGGCGTAAGCTTTTCGGGTCGTTACCGACAAAACTCCAAATCTAGCCGATAGGGTTTATTTTATAGGTAAGTATTTAGTTTTAAATAGGAATAATTTAGTTAATTGTAGTAATTTTATTTAGATTTATATAAATTATATTTAAGTTAGGGGGTGTTAGGGTTAGGGTTAGACTTAGTTTTAGGGGTTTAATACATTTAATATAGTGGTGGCGACATTGGGGGCGGCAGATTAGGGGTTAATAAATGTAGGTAGGTGGTGGCGATGTTAGGGATGGCAGATTAGAGGTTAATAAAATTTAACTAATGTTTGCGAGGCGGAAGTGCAGCGGTTTAGGGGTTAATATATTTATTATAATGGCGGCGATGTCCGGTTCGACAGATTAGGGGTTAAAATATTTATTATAGTGGTTGCAATGTGGGGGGCCTCAGTTTAGGGGTTAATAGGTAGTTTATGGGTGTTAGTATACTTTTTAGCACTTTAGTTAAGAGTTTTATACTACGGCGTTAGACCATAAAAATCTTAACTACTGACTTTTAAATGCGGTATCAGTCTTGACAGGAGAGGGTCTACCGCTCACTTTTGGTCAGACTCGTAATACCAGCGATATGCAAGTCCCATTGAAAATATAGGATATGCAATTGACGTAAATGGATTTGCGGTATTTTTGAGTCTGGCCAAAAAAGTGAGCGGTACATCTGTACCTGCAAGACTCGTAATACCAGTGGGCATTAAAAAGCAGTGTTGGGAGCTCTCAACGCTGCTTTTAAGGCTAACGCAAGACTCATAATCTAGCCGTGAGAGTTTTGTGCAACTTCTTTGTCTGGTGTAACGGTTAACCAGAGCTCTAAATTTGCGCTAACCAGATGCACATTAAATTTGATTGTCCTCAGGCTAACATGTTTACTTTCAACTCGTAATACACAAAGAGCCTCCAAATACCCCTTGTTGCTTGTGCGCAATAGTTAGAGTGCCACTCGTAAAAGTGTGCATTAAGTAAATGTAAAAATGGTTTCTGTTTAGTAAGAGTTCAAATAATATTTATATTAAATTTTACTGTACATTCAGTAGATTTATTACACTGGCGAGGCATGTATGTGTGAATAGGTTCACCTAAGATGGCAGATATTGTTTAGAATATAAGAAATTCTGACAATGTTTCCCCATTAAAATACAGGTTAGTCCCATGGAACACCTATATGTTCACTATTTATGCGATCAGCTAACTTTTTAAAGTGCAACACATAATTCATCACTTGTCCTTTGAGAGATGCTTAGCATAGTCACACTATACATTGAAAGTATTGGGCACTCTAAAAAAATGTTGGCTGTACTATCATCTCTGGTTATTCTTTTTTTTTATTTATTTTTTACCATAGACTTAATATCAGATTCTTTGCTTTGGCCCGCAATATTGATAGCGCAACCCAACTCAATTATGCTCCACTTGTAATCTGGGACTTTATGTAAAATTAAATTTATAGTTTCTTAATTTGTAGTTTTGTGACCACTTAGATATGTGGAAAACTCTCTCATCAAATACTGGCAAGAATTTGTGATTGTTCATGATTTCCCTAGGAAGTACAAAACCTCTATAAACTGACAATAGGATCCACATGCAATTGATTACACATTTTCGGGTTACCTGCCTTACCTTTTTTATATTACATGCTACTTAATAGGATATGAACATTATATGTAATGGTATGATTTCTATTACAATACAATTATGTTATGTTAAAAATTAATAATTAGATACAATACTTTAAAACACAAATCTCATATCAATTTTAATTGTATATTTAAATAAGGTACCATTGGTGCATTACCAGTTCCAAAAAGTACATTATTGATGTATATTTTATGCCTTCTAAAATATAGACATGTAATGACAAACAAATGGGTGGAAATTAATAATTCCCCCCTGTGTGTACCAGAAAGCTTGTATCACAGCCTACTAACTATTCTTTAATTAAAAGTATAACACATTTAAAATGATAAAATACATGCTTCAGGTTGCTAACATCTTAAATAGGATATAAAGTACAAGATGCTGCAGCACCAACATCATAGCACACATATTCCAAAACACTAAAAAAAAAAAAAAAAAAAAAAAAAACATTTAGGGTATCACCCCTTAATCATATTGTCATGTGCTTTATGCAAACACATTTCAAATTCAAATGAGCAATGACACTTGCATTGCTCAACTCGTTAACCTCTGTTTATCTAATATTAATATTAACGCTAGATGGCGTATTGCCATCTACTGGCTAATCCATATAAAACAGTATTTACATGATTAGATAGATAGATAGATGGATGGATAGATATACAGTAGATAGATAGATAGATAGATAGATAGATAGATAGATAGATAGATAGACAGACAGAGAGACAGGTAGATATGCAGGCAGGTAGGCAGGCATAAAGATTGATAAATAGATAAATAGATATATAGATGATAGATAGATAGATAGATAGATAGATAGATAGACTCCTGGGAGCTAGCTGCTGATTGGTGGCTGCACATATGTCTCTAGTCATTGATTCAGATAATGTGTCTAGCTAGCTCCCTGTAGTACATTGCTGCTTCTTCATCAAAAGATACAACAAGAATGTAGCACATTTGATAATAGAAGTACATTGGAACTTTGTTTATATTTGTATGCTATATCTGAATCATGAAAGAAAAACTTCGGCTTCACATCCCTTAAACATATTTAACATAAAATAGAACACATTTCCTGAGTCATACCTTTAAGATAAATACCCTCTAATTTAAATATCCAAAAAGCTTCCCTCTTTTGAAGTGCATTTCTAAGTTACCTCAGTCTCCTAACCTGTTGAATAATCTGAAAATGTAATTGTGATATTGTATATCACACCATAACAAAATTATTGTAACAACATTCAGTTGATGTTCATTCGTACTCTCCCAGACTTACAGTAAGTGTTGTCTTACCAACACAGGCAATGCCACAAAGACATTAAATAAAACTTTATAAAATCTGTGTTCCAGGATCCTGAGGATGATGCACCACTATAACTACATAGGTATAAATAGATAGTTAGATATAAAGATAGATAGATATATAGATAGATCAATAGATAGATGAGAGATATAGTTAAATATATATATATATATATATATATATATATATATATATATATATATATATATATATATAGAGAGAGAGAGAGAGAGAGAGAGAGAGAGAGAGAGATTGGGAAAGATCTAGATGTTCAACAAGCTCTAGATGTAATGGTCAGGTTTCCACATAAATTTGGTCATATAATGTATCTTGGTTACCATCAGATTTTAGGCTGCAGTGCACCACAACTAGATCCTTCAAAGCAGAAACACCTCCTTTGCCACCATAGCTACTGTTTTAACCTTGATTGTAAGGACAATGCAGTCTTCTTGAAAGTGATCATGGGTTATAAAAAAGGTATGTATATTGTGATTTTTCACTCCACAATTCTCTGTTCCATTGTTCTGTAATTCAAAAAACAGTGAGTATGCCACCACTGCAGTCATCTGGCAAGATGTAGGACTTGTACACATTTGACCAAGCATAGTTATCAACTGATTTACCTGGTGCAAATAGTTGTCTGTCTTGTAAGTGTCTCTCTTGTAAGCAGCACTTAACATGTATCACTTCTTCCTTTTCAGAAGTAAACTTAGTTTGTTATGATCACTTAGGCCTAGATTTAGAGTTCTGCGGCCAAAGGGGTGCGTTAGCTATGCGTGCTTTTTTTTGGCCGCACCTTTTAAATACCCCTGGTATTTAGAGTTCACAGAATGGCTGCGTTTTCAGTGCGTTAGGCTCCAAAAAGGGAGCGTAGAGCATAATTTACCGCCACTGCAACTCTCAATACAAGCGGTGCTTACGGACGCGGCCAGCTTCAAAAATGTGCTCGTGCATGATTCCCCCATAGGAAACAATGGGACAGTTTGAGCTGAAAAAAAACCTAACACCTGCAAAAAAGCAGCGTTCAGCTCCTAACGCAGCCCCATTGTTTCCTATGGGGAAACTGTTTCTAAGTCTTCACCTAACACCCTAACATGTACCCCGAGTCTAAACACCCCTAACCTTACACTTATTAACCCCTAATCTGCCGCCCCCGCTATCGTTGAACCCTGCATATTATTTTTAACTCCTAATCTGCCGCTCCGTACACCGCCGCAACCTACATTATAGCTATGTACCCCTAATCTGCTGCCCCTAACACCGCCGACCCCTATATTATATTTATTAACCCCTAATCTGCCCCCCACAACGTCGCTGCCAGATACCTACTATAATTAACCCCTAATCTGCCGACCGGACCTCACCGCTACTATAATAAAGTTATTAACCCCTAATCCGCCTCTCTCCCGCCTCAATAACCCTATAAGAAATAGTATTAACCCCTAATCTGCCCTCCCTAACATCACCGGCACCTAACTTCAATTATTAACCCCTAATCTGCCGACCGGACCTCGCCGCTACTATAATAAATGTATTAACCCCTAAAGCTAAGTCTAACCCTAACACTAACACCCCCCTAAGTTAAATATAATTTTATTCTAACGAAATAAAATAATTCTTATTAAATAAATTATTCCTATTTAAAGATAAATACTTACCTGTAAAATAAACCCTAATATAGCTACAATATAAATTATAATTATATTGTAGCTATTTTAGGATTAATATTTATTTTACAGGCAACTTTGTATTTATTTTAACCAGGTACAATAGCTATTAAATAATTAATAACTATTTAATAGCTAACTAGTTAAAATAAGTACAAAATTACCTGTAAAATAAATCCTAACCTAAGTTACAATTAAACCTAACACTACACTAGCAATACATTAATTAAATAAAATACCTACAATTAAATACAATTAAACCTAACACTACACTATCAATAAATTAATTAAATACAATACCTACAAATAAATACAATTAAATAAACTAACTAAAGTACAAAAAATAAAAAAAGAACTAAGTTACAAAAAATTAAAAAATATTTACAAACATTAGAAAAATATTATAATTTTAAACTAATTACACCTACTCTAAGCCCCCTAATAAAATAACAAAGCCCCCCAAAATAAAAAAATGCCCTACCCTATTCTAAAATTAAAATAGAAAAGCTCTTTTACCTTACCAGCCCTTAAAAGGGCCATTTGCGGGGCATGCCCCAAAGAATTCAGCTCTTTTGTCGGAAAAAAAACCATACAATACCCCCCCAACATTACAACCCACCACCCACATACCCCTAATCTAACCCAAACCCCCCTTAAATAAACCTAACACTAAGCCCCTGAAGATCTTCCTACCTTATCTTCACCACACCGGGTACCACAGATCCGTCCTGGCTCCGATGTCTTGATCCAAGCCCAAGCGGGGTGCTGAAGACGTCCATCCTCCGGCTGAAGTCTTGATCCAAGCGACGGCTAAAGAAGTCCATCTTCGGGCAGAAGTCTTCATCCTATCCGGGTAGAAGAGGACATCCGGACCGGCAAACATCTTCATCCAGGCGGCATCTTCTATGTTCTTGCATCCGATGATGAGCGGCTGATCTTCAAGACCTCCAGCACGGATCCATCCTCTTCTTCCGACGACTAGACAAATGAAGGTTCCTTTAAGGGACGTCATCCAAGATGGCATCCCTCGAATTCCGATTGGCTGATAGGATTCTATCAGCCAATCGGAAATAAGGTAGGAAAATTCTGATTGGCTGATGGAATCAGCCAATCAGATTCAAGTTCAATCCGATTGGCTGATTGGATCAGCCAATCAGATTGAGCTCACATTCTATTGGCTGATAGGAAAAGCCAATAGAATGCGAGCTCAATCTGATTGGCTGATCCAATCAGCCAATCGGATTGAACTTGAATCTGATTGGCTGATTCCATCAGCCAATCATAATTTTCCTACCTTAATTCCGATTGGCTGATAGAATCCTATCAGCCAATCGGAATTCGAGGGACGCCATCTTGGATGACGTCCCTTAAAGGAACCTTCATTCGTCTTCTAGTCGTCGGAAGAAGAGGATAGATCCGCGCTGGAGGTCTTGAAGATCAGCCGCTTGTCATCGGATGCAAGAACATAGAAGATGCCGCCTGGATGAAGATGTTTGCTGGTCCGGATGTCCTCTTCTGCCCACTTGGATCAAGACTTCAGCTGGAGGATGGATGTCTTCAGCCCCCACGCTTGGGCTTGGATCAAGACATCGGAGCCTGGACCGAACGCTGATACCCGGTGTGGTGAAGATAAGGTAGGAAGATCTTCAGGGGCTTAGTGTTAGTTTTATTTAAGGGGGGTTTGGGTTAGATTAGGGGTATGTGGGTGGTGGGTTGTAATGTTGGGGGGGGGTATTGTTTTTTTTCCAGGCAAAAGAGCTGAATTCTTTGGGGCATACCCCGCAAATGGCCCTTTTAAGGGCTGGTAAGGTAAAAGAGCTTTTCTATTTTAATTTTAGAATAGGCTAGGGCATTTTTTTTATTTTGGGGGGCTTTGTTATTTTATTAGGGGGCTTAGAGTAGGTGTAATTAGTTTAAAAAAGTTATTTTTTATTTTTTGTACTTTAGTTAGTTTATTTAATTGTATTTATTTGTAGGTATTGTATTTAATTAATTTATTGATAGTGTAGTGTTAGGTTTAATTGTATTTAATTGTAGGTATTTTATTTAATTAATTTATTGCTAGTGTAGTGTTAGGTTTAATTGTAACTTAGGTTAGGATTTATTTTACAGGTAATTTTGTACTTATTTTAACTAGGTAGCTATTAAATAGTTATTAACTATTTAATAGCTATTGTACCTGGTTAAAATAAATACAAAGTTGCCTGTAAAATAAATATAAATCCTAAAATAGCTACAATATAATTATAATTTATATTGTAGCTATATTAGGGTTTATTTTACAGGTAAGTATTTAGCTTTAAATAGGAATAATTTATTTAATAAGAGTTAATTTATTTTGTTAGATTTAAATTATATTTAACTTAGGGGGGTGTTAGGGTTAGGGTTAGACTTAGCTTTAGGGGTTAATACATTTATTATAGTAGCGGTGAGGTCCGGTCGGCAGATTATGGGTTAATAATTGTAGGTAGGTAGCGGCGACGTTGAGGGGGGCAGATTAGGGGTTAATAAATATAATATAGGGGTCGGCGGTGTTAGGGGCAGCAGATTAGGGGTACATAAGTATAACGTAAGTGGCGGCGGTGTGCGGTCGACAGATTAGGGGTTAAAAAAATTTAATCGAGTGGCGGCGATGTGGGGGGACCTCGGTTTAGGGGTACATAGGTAGTTTATGGGTGTTAGTGTACTTTAGATCACAGTAGTTAAGAGCTTTATGAACCGGCGTTAGCCCAAAAAGCTCTTAACTCCTGACTTTTTTCTGTGGCTGGAGTTTTGTCGTTAGTTCTAACTCTCACTCCAGCCAAGAGTCTAAATACTGGCATTAGAAAGATCCCATTGAAAAGATAGGATACGCAAATTGCGTAGGGGGATCTGCGGTATGGAAAAGTTGCGGCTGCAAAGTGAGCGTTAGACCCTTTCCTGACTGACTCCAAATACCAGCGGGCGGTAAAAACCAGCGTTAGGAGCCTCTAACGCTGGTTTTGACGGCTACCGCCAAACTCTAAATCTAGGCGTTAGTTTGTTCAGCTGCCATGAGCATAGTTTAAAATAATAGTACCATCACATTTCCATCAATAAAGATCATTAGTGACAGAAGATTAGGGGATGCAATACTTCTTGAAATTCTTCAGTAATATACATTATCTGTTATTATAACTCGCATTAGCCCTACATTATTTTCCTTAAAATGCTTATATTTTTCACATGTTCTCCTTTCATCTAAGCAATGATATGTTCAATAAAACATTCTTCTTTGGTGCTGTTCTCTGTGTGGCTTATCATTGCCACGCTCGCAATAAATAAGTATATAAATAAACAGAAAAAATGGTTTAAATTAATATTTTTTTAAAATGCATCCATACTATGGGCTAGATTACGAATGGCACGTTGGAGGCAGCACACATATTGCAGGTTGAAAGTAACCACATTTGCTTGAGTGAAATTGAAATTAAAGGGACTTTAAACCCAAATTTTCTTTTTCATGATTCAGATAAAGAATACCATTTTAAAAAACTTTCTAATTTACTTCTGTTATCTAATTTGCTTCATTCTCTTGATATTCCTTCCTGAAAAGCATATCTAGATAGGCTCAGTAGCTTTTGATTGGTGGCAGAACACATTTGCCTCATGAGATTGGCTCACCCATGTGCATTGTTATTTCTTTAACAAAGGATATCTAAATAATGAAGCAAATTAGATAATAGAAGCCAATAGGAATTTTATTTAAAATTGTATTCTCTGTCTGAATCATGAAAGAAACATTTTGGGTTTAATGTCCCTCTAACATATGTGGGGATAGCGTGAATTCAGTGCTTTGGTTAACTGTTAAGGGGAAATAAAAAGTTGCACAAAAAACATCAAAATTATATTTAGAAGTTACACTCATAATTACACTATCTAATAAAAATTATTTTAAAAAAATGGAATAATAATTTATAATGAGTCAAAAATAAGAGGTCTCAAGTTTGAAAAAGGCATTCAAAGGGCTTTAACAAAGAGACACATACATACACATGTCTATATGTGTGTACAGTATATATGTACATATGTATTTATGTATTTATAGGCTAAGATACTAACATGTATTTAAAGAGGCATTGACTCAAGGGAGGAAAGCATAATTATCTCACTATATAAATCCCTGGTAAGACCTCACCTTCAGTATGAAGTGCAGTTCTGGGGACCAATCTCAAAAAAAGAAATTGCAGACCATGAAAAAGTTCAGAGAAGGGCCACCAAGGTTAAAAGGGGAATGGATAATTTAAGCTTAGAGTAAAGGTTAGCCAAACTGGGTCTGTTTTCTCTAGAAAAGGGGCGCTTGAGAGATGACAAGATTACTTTATATAAATATATTCAAGGCCCATATACAGAGATTGCAGAAGCTCTGTTTATTCCAAGACAAGAGGTCATAATTTAAGGCTGGAGGAAAGGAGATTGAATCTCCTGCAACAAAAAGATTTTTTCACTGTAAGAGCAATAAAATTGTGAAACTCATTACCAAAGTAGGTAGTGAATGCCAATAACTTAGATAGATTTAAAAATGGTTTGGATAAATTTCTGGCTAAAAACAGAATCCATGGATATGATTTCTTGTGTTGTATAGGTTGAACTGGATGGACTTCGGTCTTTTTTTCAACCTAATCTACTATGTTACTATGGGGCCAATTTATCAAGCCCTATATGCATCTGTTTCTTAAGACTGCAGCTCCTTAACTCGTCCGCCACCTCTGAGGCGGCGGACAGCAATCAGCCCGATCGGGTTGATTTACACCCCCTGCTAGTGGCCTATTGGCTGCGAATGGGCAGGAGGCCGTATTGCACAAGCATTTCACTAGAAATGCTTTTGCAATGATAAATGCTGACAGCATATGCTGGCGGCATCTATCGATGTGCGGCGGACATGATCCATTTAAGCGGATCATGTCCGCTCGCACTATGATAAATCGGCCCCTATATGTGTAATTGTGTATTTACAGGAATATATACACATATAAACACATAAATATATATATATATATATATATATATATATATAAAGTCCAGCAAAAAGGCACTCACTGTTCACATAAAATCTAACTTTCAATAAATATGCAAAGATTAAAAAGACATAAAGTTTCGGTGTTTACAAAACACCTTTGTCAAATGTCAGCAATACAAAATATCCTTAGTATCCCAAAACTCACCAACTAAGGATATTTTGTATTTCTGACATTTGACAAAGGTGTTTTGTAAACACCGAAACGTTATGTCTTTTTAATTTTTGAATATTTATTAAAAGTTAGATTTTATGTGAACAGTGAGTGCCTTTTTGCTGGACTTTTTGTATACATTTTAAAGTGCACCCTGGCTGCTGACAAAATTGTTTGATGTGCTTAACCTTCTTTGGACATTATATATATATATATATATATATATATATATGTGTGTATATATATATATATATACATATATATATATATATATATATACATATATATATATATATATATATATATATATATATATATATATATATATATATATATATATATATATATATATATATATACAGTATATATATGTGCATTGGAGCCCTTTGCAGTTAAGTAGCTGAAAACATGAAAAATATAATGTATGCAATATTCATATTTAATGAAGTGTTTGTGTATGTACTATAAATATTTCACATTCCAGTTTTCTCTTAAATACATGCTACCTATCTCTCGTAAAAAAGCCTCTGTCTAGAGGAGTTAACGTCTTATAATCTAGCCCTAAATAAGTCTCCAAAAATAAAAAATACAAATCTAATACTTGTATAGAAATTATTGCACAAATCGAAAAACAGGATTTTAGAATGATGCAACATGGCAGATGTTTGATAGATGTAATGAAACTAAATGGATTTAACACTTATATTTCAAAGCCTTTTTTATTTCCATGCATAATATGATACTTTCTGTAATATTAAAACACCTTACAAATAGCTGTATTGTAATCATTACTAAAATGTTTTTTAAAAACTGTATGCCATATTTTCTAATAATGCAGGTTGCAAATTGCAATTAAATCAAATTTATTACTATTGATGTATCAAAGTGATAGTTATCCCAAAATAGCACACAAATAGAGCATTTAATAAAAGATTGTTTAAAGTAATAGCTATAAAAGCAAAATTACGTTTTACTAGGTTTTGCCTCGGCAGCTGCCAATCCCATTGAAAACAATATTAGCATATTAGCAGAAAACTGAAATAAATCCCTAAGACCGTAAACAATTTTAGTCAATTTGTTTTTAAAAATGGAAGAAATTGTCTGTTTTTATAATGTAAATGTAGAGGTAAGAAAGGACTGAGAAGGTATTTTTAGTTTAGTACATCAGGAGATTTCTATAATTTTTGCTGTGTTTCTCAATTTCACACATTTTACAAATTAACAAGTGAGAATCTGCCCACATTACACCAACACAGAAGAGACAAACAGATATTTCAAAGTAGTTTAGCACCTGGATTTCTGGCTAATAAAGAGATTCAAATGTGAAAATTCTGCATTGAGTCTTTACACAGAGCCAATTAATTTGCATGAAATAAATTAACAAGTCTTAAAAAAGAATATATTTTTCTCAGTTGTAGGTGTCAATCATGCTGTGGAACACTGCGACAGCTCGAGCTGCAAATTGTAGGATGTGAAAACTCATGCCAGGTACATCTCAGATATTGTGTTAATATTAAATTCACATATAAAGAGATAAATATAGAGCCTTTACAGAGGTATTGGATTGCTCAAGAAGAGAAAGTTGGCAAGTCCAGCAAATAAGCTTTCAACTGATTAATTAATATGGAACGTATTATTTTTTCAGTTGGGAAAACATCTAAATACTGTGTTAAGGTTTTTGTTTTAAGTGCATTGTGCCATTGTTAAGAAGCTTCTTCACAATTAAAATGAAAAAAAATGTATTTTTTTAAAGCAAAAGAAAAGTGGTGTCAGAGCATTGATCACTGTAACAGTGATATAAACCACTGACGAGGCACACTTCTCTCTGTGTGTATGTAGACTCCCTAAGGAAAAAAGGGGCCACCAGACCTGGGGGCCCCTTTATCAAGCTCCGAATGGAGCTTGAGGGCCTGTGTTTCTGGCTCGCCTGAAACAGCAGTTGTGAAGCAGCGGTCTAAAGACTGCTGCTCCATAACCCTGTCTGCCTGCTCTGAGCAGGCGGACGCATATCGCCGAAAATCAACCCGATCGATTACGATCGGATTGATTGACACCTCCCTGCTGGCCGCAAATCTGCAGGGGGCGGCTTTGCACCAGCAGCTCACAAGAGCTGCTGGTGCAATGCTGAATATGGAGAGCGTATGGCTCTCCGCTTTCAGCGAGGTCTGGCAGACATGATCCGCACTGTCGGATCAGGTCCACCAGACCTTTGATAAATATCCCCCCCTACACTTCACTGGTGAGGCCATGTGTGTGCGCTTATTTCTGTGTGTATGTGGTTATGCTTGCAACCAAAACAGAGTATTTATAAGTTGAATTGCTTTTTTATACATATGCCTTTTTTAAGTTTAAGATGCTAAATTAGAGGGTACAATTGGATTATCTTTAAAGGGAAATTAATATCACAATAATTATTGAATTAATAGCAGGACATCAAAATACACAAGGATACATTGCAAACAAATACAAGGAAATGTAACAATAATTTTATAAGATTCATACTTGTAGGCAACATTTAAGAAGCTGCACAGGTAGCTTTGGAGCATCTTTGGCTGCAGGCTCACATGAGCGAGCCTGAAGCCAATAGTTAAGAAGCAGCAGTTACCAGACCGCTGCTTCTTACCCAATCCTAAAGTGGGGTTTGTCAATCTTCCTGGATTTTTCTGACCGGGGTAATTAACAGCCAATCACGCAAGAGCAGGGGGCAGCATTGGATGAGCGTATTGGTGCCCATTAGATGCAATGCTGAGTGGACAGGGGTGGAAATGTCTGCCCTTATCTAACTGGCCGTTAGTAAATGTAACCCTGTGAGTAAAGTTTTGTTGGAACATACTATGGCCTTTTTTGTGAGAATAATTGCGGTACTTAACAGCTGGAGAGATTATTCTAATACCCAACAAATCACACGTTTTTGGTCTCACACAACCATAGAGTGCTTGGTCTATGGATCTTTATGACTCAAACTGTGTACCTTAATGGGCCTTCTAGGCCATTTGTGATATCTCTTTTAATACTATTTTTTTGTTAAAATTTAATTTATAACTGTGTCATTAGAGTTGTTTAATTTATTCCCATGGTCCCCCTGCAGTGATAATTGTTTTACATTTTAATTGTTTTTAAACTTACAGTGTAATATATACTCCAACCTCTGGCTACTTACGTGGACTCTTTTCTACAGCCTTTTGTACTCAACATGCAATTATACCTATGGGATTCCCTGTCTCTTATTGACATACTCTCTCGGGTGAATGACATCGGGCCTGATGACATTTTGGCTAGCATGGACGTTACCAGCCTTTATACAATAATCCCACAAGAATCTGGTATCCAGATCATATTCCAATGCTTGAACAGATACCCCTACGTGGGTCCACCTCCAGAATTTATTGTGGAACTCCTGACCCTATTCTTAAAGTTGAACTACTTCAAATTTGAGAAAAGTTTCTATCTACAGCATTTGCTAGCTAACTTATTTATGGAGCACATCGAAGAAAATATATTTAAGGTATATGAACAGACAAGAGTCCTGCACTAGAAGAGGTACATTGATGATATTCTCCTTATCTGGAGGGGCACTGAAGAATCCTTGATGAACTGGACCAACCACCTGAATGCACTGAATTAACGGGTAAAATTAAAGGTGTGTGCCAGCTGTCAACAGGTTGACTTCTTGGACCTCAGGATGTTCAAGGAGGGTGCGGCTCTGGGCACTACACTCTACAAAAAAGAAACTGACAGAAACTCTATCCTCTATGCCTCCAGCTGCCACCTACGGTCACTCATCAAAGCGATACCAAAGGCCCAAATGCTTCGGGTGGTACGCATCAACACTTCGAACACACGTTGTCAACTACAACTTGATGAAATGGAACACAATTTTGCTGCTAGAGGTTATGATAAGGCCACGATTATGTCTTCCAGACTGGCAGCAACCGGTGGTGCTGGCGAGACACCATTAGACAGGGAAGTACCTACTTTAAAACCTCCAAGGACCAACTTCATCACCACCTCTACCCCTAAAACTAGGGGACTGGGTACCACTCTCAAGGAACACTGGGAAATAGTGAGCACTGATATGACACTGCCCTATATTAAGCATGATCCACCGAGAATTGGATACAGACAGGGCAGGAGCTTGAGGGATATCCTAATGGTAACAGACCCCATTAGGAGCTACAGCACTGACAATGTAACTGTCTCTACATGACTTGGTTCTTTCAAGTGCCCTAGCTGCACTACCTGCAACACTATGCTGCAGGGCAGCCACTTTAGACATCCCCATAACAACCAAAGGTATGCAAGCAAACACCATCTTAACTGCACCACGAAGTTTGTCATATACATGCTGAACTGTATTTGTGGACTATTCTATATCGGCAAGACTGATGACGATATAAAACAACATATGGCTAACCATAGAAGTGCCATATGGGTGGCAATTGACAAAGCGAAAAGTGACCAGCCGGTTACTAGACACTTAATGGAACAGGGACCTCAGATTCATGCTCATTGACCATGTACCCCCCGCTTAGGAGGGGTGGTGACAGGCACAAACTCCTACTACAGAAGGAAGCAGAATGGATCTACAAACTGGATACCATCCACCCTAAAGGACTGAATATGGGTAACGATTGGCACTGCTTTCTATAAGTATATTTGAACCTTTCATTTTATTTTATTGTATTTTATGTTATTCTATTTTACATTTATCTGTTGGGTACATACTCCCCTACCTGAGATGCTTGAACACCATATGGACTTTGGTTACTGTAAGCCTGTTTATCATTAGCTGTTGTCCAGGCTGGGTAACTTTATCGTAGTGGCTAGCTCATAGCAGTGCTCTTTCTATGTACTTATAAGTATACATTTATTATGACATTAGGCCAAATTGGAGCTTAGTGGGATATAGCGTCCCATACCCCTATGACTGAGTCCACTAGCCTTATTCTGGGCCCCGCTCATTGTAGCCTTTGACTTGTTGTATATACTTATACGCGCATATTTATAGGTATTTAGTACAGCATGCACACTACAGCTTTTATAATACATTCTATATTTTATGCCCCTGTCGCCTTTTGCAATGTGCTTTTCTTGCATGCTGGCTCTCACATACTCCTTACTGTAAATGACTCCACTGTATGTTGAGTGTGCAGCTTATTCATTGTGTTCATTATGTGCATACAGTACAGCCTGACTGTCTACTCATTATTCACATATATCTGCTAGTTACACTTTATATGATGGTTCTTACATTGACACTTTGTACAGACGGACTTGTCCCTTCCCTGACTACGTATTACATTTTCCCAATGATTATTCACTGCAACTGTATATCTTTCCCACTTATTGCAGCCTGTTGTACTGACACTGTTCCACTAGGGAGTTAAATGGTTGAATAGTGTATATCTTTCCTCCTATTGGAAACCACATAGAGGCTCGCCCCCATGACCTATCAGATTCCTCTGGCTCGGTGACTGACAGCAGCTGGCGTGACAAGACTACTTACAGCCCCCCCACACTGTTGCTCTGGTTAGTGCATTGTATCCACACCTCTAGACACACGGTGCTGCTGTTTTGGACTGTTACCATACACGGTACGTTCTTGGGAATAGCGCTCTGCTGTGTGAACAGGGTTATAGATTTGTTAGGGGGAGATAGGAATATCTGCAATCTACACTGATTATTATGCTTAATGCTGGATATAGGTGTAACCTTGTTTCTTTGTCCTCAGTGCCACGAATATTATTAGCATGTTTATCGCAACCTGCATGGTTATTTGATCCTATTTTATGCAGTATGTCTCAATCTCCAATTGATTAAGTGCCAAATTATTTAGTGCACATTATGTTGTATTTCCTATTTGCTGCACTGCTATTCCTCTGGTCGCATTACAAATTAGCATGTGTATATATTTATATTTATATCATGATGTATATTTAGATTACTGCTATGCTTATCATTGCTATGTAATTTCTCCCTTTTTCTTTCTTTTTTCTTTTTTTTTTCTCTGTGCTAGCAGCAAGTTATGTCCATGACTTTGTCTTGTAATTTGTACTTTTTAATGTTATATGTTCACTTAGATTGAGGTGGATGCTCTGGGATACATTGGGTACATTGTATCTGATACTAATTAAATTGTATAATGGGTGTGTATGTATTTTGGTGTAAACAGTGTATGGTTGCCTTGACAACCGTTTTTGGCGCAATTTCTGTTCACTGGGGGAGGGTATAAATGTTTGCTTGTCACATTTTATTGTTGGTCTGATGAAGGGGAGCTGTCCCCGAAACGTCACTTAAATAAAAGCTTCTATTGCTTATCCTTAAGCCCAGGGAGTGCTGTCTTCTATTACCTTTATCTCTACCTGCATTCAGCACCCTGGCAACTGGACACCTGTTTGTGCGAGTGCACCAGCCTCTGTGAATATATATATATATACAGTATATATATTTATATATATTTTTTTAACATAGGAATAAAAACTTACGGCTAGATTACGAGTTTTGCGTTATGAGGGGTGAGGTATTAACTTGCACGTTATTGTCACCGCTCACTTCCTTACAGCGCTGGTATTACAGGTTTATAAAAACCCGGCGTTAACAGGCAAGAAGTGAGTGTAGAGCAAAATTGAGCTCCATACCGCACTCCAATACCAGCATTGCTTAAAGCAGCGGTGAGCTGGTTTTCCGTGCTCATGCATGATTTCCTTATAGACATCAATGGGGAGAGACGGCTGAAAAAAAGCCTAACACCTGCAAAAAAGCAGCGTAAGCTCCGTAATGCAGCCCCATTGATTCCTATGGGGAAACAAAATTTATGTTTACACCTAACACCCTAACATGAACCCCAAGTCTAAACACCCCTAATATTACACTTATTAACCCCTAATCTGCCACCCCCGACATCGCCGACATCTACATAATGTTATTAACCCCTAATCTGCCGCTCCGGACATCGCTGCCACTATATTAAACATATTAACCCCTAAACCGCCGCACTCCCGCATCACAGACACTAGTTAAATATTATTAACCCCTAATCTGCCACCCCTAACATTACCACCACCTACTTACATTTATTAACCCCTAATCTGTCGCCCCCAATGTCGCCGCCACTATACTAAAGTTATTAACCCCTAAACCTAAGTCTAACCCTAACCCTAACACCCCCTAACTTAAATATAATTAAAATAAATCTAAATAAAACCTACTATTAATAACTAACAGCTAGATTATTAGTTTTGGGGTAAGGTAAAAAAGCAGCGTTAACAGGTCCTAACGCTGCTTTTTCACTACGGCTGCTATTACGAGTCTTGCAGGTTAAGGGGCCCCGCACACTTTTCTGGCCTTACCGCAAACTGACTTACGTAAACTTTGTAAACCCTTTTTTCTATGGGACTTCCATAGCGCCAGTATTACGAGTCTGTCATGGGAGGCCAAAAAGTGAGCGGTACACCCTATACCGACAAGATCCCTAACGCATTCTAAAGTCAGTAGTTATGAGTTTTACACTACAACGCTGTAGCATAAAACTCATAACTAAAGTGCTAAAAAGTACACTAACACCCATAAACTACCTATTAACCCCTAAACCGAGGCCCTCCCGCATCACAAACACTATAATAACATTTCTAACCCCTAATATGCCAATCCGGACATCGCCACCACAAGAATAAACGTATTAATCTCTAAACCGCCGCACTCCCGTCTCGCAAACACTAGTTAAATAATATTAACCCCTAATCTTCCGCCCCTAACATCGCCGCAACCTACATTATATTTATTAACCCCTAATCTGCTGCCTCCAACATCGCCGACACGACATTATATTTATTAACCCCTAATCTGCCACCCCCAACGACGCCACCACTATATTAAATTTATTAACCCCTAAACCTAAGTCTAACCCTAACCCTAACACCCCCTAACAAATATAATTTAAATAAATCTAAATAAAATTACTATCATTAACTACATTATTCCTATTTAAAACTAAATTCTTACCTATAAAATAAAACCTAAGCTAGCTACAATATAACTAATAGTTACATTGTAGCTAGCTTAGGGTTTATTTTTATTTTACAGACAAGTTTGTATTTATTTTAACTAGATAGAATAGTTATTATATAGTTATTAACTATTTAATAACTACCTAGCTAAAATAATTTTACCTAGCTAAACAAATTTACCTGTAAAATAAAAATTAACCTAATTTTACCTAGCTAAACAAATTTACCTGTAAAATAAAACCTAACCTAAGTTATACTAACACCTAACACTACACTACAATTAAATAAATTACCTACATTGAATACAATTAAATAAATTAAATTAAATTAGCTAAATCACAAAAAAACCCCCACTAAATTACAGAAAATAAAAAACAAATTACAGATCTTTAAACTAATTACACCTAATCTAATAGCCCTATCAAAATAAAAAAGCCCCCCCAAAATAAAAAACCCTAGCCTAAACTAAACTACCAATAGCCCTTAAAAGGGCCTTTTGCGGGGCATTGCCCCAAAGAAATCAGCTCTTTTACCTGTAAAAAAAATATAAACACACCCCAACAGTAAACCCACCACCCACACAACCAACCCCCCAAATAAAATACTAACTAAAAAAGCCTAAGCTCCCCATTGCCCTGAAAAGGGCATTTGGATGGGCATTGCCCTTAAAAGGGCATTTAGCTCTATTGCAGGCCCAAAGCCCTAATCGAAAAAATAAACCCACCCAATACACCCTTAAAAAAATCCTAACACTAACCCCCAAAGATTCACTTACCGGGAGAAGTCTTCATCGAAGCGGCAAGATATCCTCAATTATGCCGGCAGAAGTGGTCCTCCAGACGGGCAGAAGTGGTCCTCCAGATGGGCAGAAGTCTTCATCCAGACGGCATCTTCTATCTTCATCCTTGCAGAGCGGGTACATCTACAAGACATCTGACGCGGAGCATCCTCTTCCAACGAAGTCTTCTTGCTGAATGAATATCTCTTTAAGTAACGTCATCCAAGATGGCGTCCCTTAGATTCCAATTGGCTGATAGAATTCTATCAGCCAATCGGAATTAAGGTAGAAAAAATCCTATTGGCTGATTGGATCAGCCAATAGGATTGAACTTCAATCCTATTGGCTGATCCAATCAGCCAATAGGATTGAGCTTGCATTCTATTGGCTGTTCCAATCAGCCAATGGAATGTGAGCTCAATCCTATTGGCTGATCCAATCAGCCAATAGGATTTTTTCTACCTTAATTCTGATTGGCTGACATTGGCAAGATGTCCTCAACTAGGTTGAGGACATCTTGCCACTTGGATGAAGACTTCTCCCATTAAGTGAATCTTCGGGGGTTAGTGTTAGGATTTTTTTAATGGTGTATTGTGTGGGTTTATTTTTTAGGTTAGGGCTTTGGGCCTGCAATAGAGCTAAGTGCCCTCTTAATGGCAATGCCTATCCAAATGCCCTTTTCAGGGCAATGGGGAGCTTAGGTTTTTTTAGTTAGTATTTTATTTGGGGGGGTTGGTTGTGTGGGTGGTGGGTTTTACTGTTGGCGGGGTGTTTGTATTTTTTACAGGAAAAAGCTGATTTCTTTGGGGCAATGTCCCACAAAAGGCCCTTTTAAGGGCTATTGGTAGTTTAGTTTAGGCTAGGGTTTTTTTTTATTTTGCGGGGGCTTTTTTTATTTTGATAGGGCTATTAGATTAGGTGTAATTAGTTTAAAGATCTGTAATTTGTTTTTTATTTTCTGTAATCTAGTGTTTTTTTTTAGTGATTTAGCTAATTTAATTTAATGTATTTAATTGTATTTAATGCAGGTAATTTATTTAATTGTAATGTAAGGTTAGGTGTTAGTGTAACTTAGGTTAGGTTTTATTTTACAGGTAAATTTGTATTTATTTTAGCTAGGTAGTTATTAAATAGTTAATAACTATTTAATAACTGTTCTACTGTCAGGGTGCCAGAAATCAGACTGAGACGAGAATTGCAAAAATAATCACACCTTTATTAATAGTAAAAAATTATAAAAAGTCCACAAGTCAAATAACAAGCCAGGAATCAAAACCAGAGCTGGTAGTCAGACAAGCTGAGTCAGGAGCCAAAGCGAGTAGTCAGATGAGCCGGAATCAGGAACAAGGAGAACAGCAGAGTCAGGAGCAAGCCAGGGATCAGGAACCAGGAGGGACGTCAGACAGCCAGGTAATACACAGGAGCTCTCACAAACAGGTCTGAGACAACGCAAGGGCAAAGCATACTGAACAGAGGACCTTTAAATAATAAGTGATGAAATCACAATTCTGAGACTGCATCCTGTCTCACACGGATAATGTACATCAGCCTGGCTATAAAAGGAAGTGCAGGAAATGAGCAGCATCACACAGTATGCACCAGAGTCAGCAAGAGAGGTGAGTAAAATGGCTGCCTGCAGCACATGGCAAACAAAACAGGGAAAAAACCCTGACAGTACACTCCCCTCAATGACCCCTCCCCCACGGGAGGACAAAAGGCTTATTGGGGAAACGGGCATGGAAGGCACAGAGGAGGGTGGGAGCCTTAACTTCAAAGGAGGGAACCCATGAATGCTCCTCCAGACCGTAACCCCTCCAGTGAACCAAATACTATACGCGGCCCCTGGACATACGAGAGTCAATAATGCTGCTTACCTCATACTCCTCATGGTTGTCAACAAAGATAGGACGGGGACAAGGCAACACAGTGGTAAACCGATTACAAACCATTGGTTTCAAGAGGGAGACATGAAAAACATTGGAGATGCGCATTGCAGGAGGAAGGTCAAGAGCGTAGGCCACAGTATTGACCCGTCGGAGTATTCGAAAAGGACCAACATAATGGGGAGCCAGTTTATTGGAAGGCACACAAAGATTCAAGTTGCGGGAGGACAGCCAAACTCTCTCTCCAACCTGGTAGGAAGGTGCGGGCAGACGCCTATGATCAGCCTGTAACTTTTGGCACTGCATAGAATGATGAAGGAAATCCTGAATCTGCACCCACATGGAACGGAGTTGCCGGAGATGCTCCTAAAAAGCCAGAATACCCTGAGACATGAATGAATCAGGCAACAAGGATGGTTGAAACCCATAATTCATCATGAACGGGGATAACTTGGAGGAAGCATTAATAGCACTATAACGAGCAAACTCTGCCCAAGGTAACAGTTCAGACCAATTATTGTGGTGATCTAAGACATAGCAATGGAGGAACTGTTCTAGAGCTTGATTAGACCGTTCCGCAGCCCCATTGGATTGAGGGTGATATGCCAAGGAGAAGGAAAGCTGGATCCCCATTTGAGCACAAAAGGAACGCCAAAATCTGGAGACAAACTGGCTACCCCGGTCCAACATTATCTCCTTGGGTAACCCATGTAAACGGAAGACCTCCCGGGCAAAAATTGAAGCAAGCTCCTGAGCAGTAGGCAACTTCTTCAAGGGAATGCAATGTGACATTTTAGGAAAACGGTCAACCACCATAAGGATAACAGTATTGCCATTGGAAACAGGGAGCTCGACAATGAAGTCCATGGAAAGATGTGTCCAAGGACGCTCCCCATTAGCAATAGGTTGAAGAAGACCCACAGGAAGACGTCGAGGAGTCTTATTCTGTGCACAAACTGAGCAGGAGGCAACATATGCAACAACATCAGAACGAAGACCTGGCCACCAGAATTTTTGAGTGACAGACCAAATCATTTGGTTCTTGCCTGGGTGACCTGCGGTTTTAGGATAGTGGTAACTGTGCAAAAGTTTAGTTCTAAGATTCTCAGGAACAAAACACTTACCACTAGGTGTCTCAGGAGGTGCATTGGTTTGTGCAGCCAGGATCTCCTCCCCCAAGGGTGAAGTCAAATTAGTACGTATGGTAGCCAAAATATGTTCAGGAGGTATAACTGGAGTAGGTACAGACTCCTCCTTAGAAAATTGTCGAGAGAGGGCATCAGCCCTAACATTCTTACTACCAGGCAGGTAGGAGACCACATAATTAAACCGAGACAAAAATAGCACCCAACTGGCCTGTCGGGCGACAAACGTTTTGCTTCAGATAGATAAGTTAAATTCTTGTGGTTAGTAAGAAGGAGCACTGGCACGCTAGTACCCTCAAGAAGATGCCTCCATTCCTTGAGTGCCAAAATTATAGCAAGTAATTCCCTGTTGCCAATTTCATAATTGCACTCCGCTGGAGACAATTTCTTAGAAAAGGAACCACACGGATGCAAGGAACCGTCAGTTGTAGGACGTTGAAACAAGAGGGCACCTACTCCAGTCTCAGATGCATCAACCTCAAGAACAAAAGGCAGGACAGGGTTAGGATGAGCCAGAACTGGAGCGGCAGCAAAGGCAGTCTTAAGACTATCAAAGGCCTTAATGGCAGTAGGTGACCAACGGAGTGGATTATTGTCTTTACGGGTCATGTCTGTGATAGGTTTGACCAAGGAAGAAAAGTTTTTAATAAACTTTCTATAGTAATTGGCGAACCCCAAAAAAGTTGAATAGACCGAAGACCAACTGGGCGAGACCACTGCAAAACTGCAGATAACTTCTCAGGATCCATGGAGAACCCTGCAACGGAGATAACATAACCTAGGAAGGTTACTTGAGTCTGATGAAACTCATATTTCTTGAGTAGTGATGTCGCAAACTGAAAATTTTCCGTTCGCGAATGGTGAACACGAACGTCTGCAACTGTTCGCGAACGGACGAACCGGGCGAACCGCCATTGACTTCAATAGGCAGGCGAATTTTAAAACCCACACGGACTCTTTCTGGCCACAATAGTGATGGAAAAGTTGTTTCAAGGGGACTAACACCTGGACTGTGGCATGCCAGAGGGGGATCCATGGCAAAACTCCCACGTAAAATTATATAGTTGATGCAGAGTCTGGTTTTAATCCATAAAGGGCATAAATCACCTAACATTCCTAAATTGTTTGGAATAACGTGCTTTAAAACATCAGGTATGATGTTGTATCGATCAGGTAGTGTAAGGGTTACGCCCGCTTCACAGTGACAGACCAAACTCCCCGTTTAACGCACCGCAAACAACTGCAAACAGTCCATTTGCACAATCACAAGATAGATAGATTTGATAGATACATAGATACATAGATTAGATAGATAGATCAATAGATGCAATATACATTTGATAGATACAATAGATAGATAGATAGATAGATAGATAGATAGATAGATAGATTTGATAGATAAATAGATAGATTTGATAGATATATAATTTCCCAGACAGAGAATTACAAGACGTGCGGTCTGAGACCCATGGTAAGGTTCCCAGAGGCAGTTGCGGCACCAGGGGACGTGTATATGGCATGGATTTTAGGAACCGGGAGATGGAAAAAGATGCTTGGTCGGTCCTCCTACTTCAAATTTGGGGCACTGCGCGTGCAATCTACTGTGCCACCAGATATGAGTGGTGTGTTAAGCAGTACTATTCTGATCAGTTTAATACCTGTTACTCCCCTTATCGGGGGACGTGTATATTGCATGGATTTTAGGAACCGGGAGATGGAAAAAGATGCTTGGTCGGTTCTCCTACTTCAAATTTGGGGCACTGCGCGTGCAATCGTGGCCGGACTTTTAGCCGACAGACATTTGTCCGACGGACATTTGGTTGAAACACAAGTGGCTGTCACAAAACAGTCCAGCCACGAGATAGATAGATTTGATAGATAGATAGATTAGATAGATAGATCAATAGATGCAATATACATTTGAGAGATACGATAGATAGATAGATAGATTTGATAGATAAATAGATAGATTTGATAGATAGATAATTTCCCAGACAGAGAATTACAAGACCTGCGGTCTGGGACCCATGGTAAGGTTCCCAGAGGCAGTTGCGGTGCCAGGGGACGTGTATATGGCATGGATTTTAGGAACCGGGAGATGGAAATAGATGCTTGGTCGGTCCTCCTACTTCAAATTTGGGGCACTGCGCGTGCAATCTACTGTGCCACCAGATATGAGTGGTGTGTTCAGTAGTACTATTCTGATCAGTTTAATACCTGTTATGCCCCCTATCAGGGGACGTGTATATGGCATGTATTTTAGGAACCGGGAGATGGAAAAAGATGCTTGGTCGGTCCTCCTACTTCAAATTTTGGGCACTGCGCGTGCAATCTACTGTGATATGAGTGGTGTGGTTTTTTAAGCCACAGTGCAGCACCAGAGGCCAGAAAAATTTGGCATGTATTGTACACATGCCTGAAAAATGAGGTATTTTTGCAGTCGCTGCTGTAGCATCGGCCAGAAAAATTGATGTTTGTTTCGCAGGCAGAAAGTGCCCTAAAACATTGCGGCTTGAACCATAGTTGGTGGCGGATAAGTCACGCAAGTCATCCGGCATTCGAAGATAAAATACAGCAGCGTGTGGACCATTTTTAGCCCAAGGCAGCTCATCTCATCAGGCCTTTTTTAGTCGAATGTATCGCCCAATGTCAGTCCCTTCGGGATCCATCCCTCATTCATCTTAATAAAGGTGAGGTAATTTAGACTTTTTTGACCTAGGCGACTTCTCTTCTCAGTGACAATACCTCCTGCTGCACTGAAGGTCCTTTCTGACAGGACACTTGAAGCGGGGCAGGCCAGAAGTTCTATCGCAAATTGGGATAGCTCAGGCCACAGGTCAAGCCTGCACACCCAGTAGTCAAGGGGCTCATCACTCCTCAGAGTGTCGAGATCTGCAGTTAAGGCGAGGTAGTCTGCTACCTGTCGGTCGAGTCATTCTCTGAGGGTGGACCCTGAAGGGCTGTGGCGTTGCATAGGACTTAAAAAGCTCTGCATGTCCTCCATCAACAACACGTCTGTAAAGCATCCTGTCCTTGCCGGCGTGGTCGTGGCAGGAGGAGGATTACTTTCACCTCTTCCCCTGTTAGATTCCTGTTGTGCTGTGACATCACCCTTATACGCTGTGTAAAGCATACTTTTTAATTTATTTTGGAACTGCTGCATCCTTTCTGACTTGCGGTAATTCGGTAACATTTCAAGCACTTTATGCTTATACCGGGGGTCTAGTAGCGTGTACACCCAGTACAGGTCGTTCTCCTTCAGCTTTTTTATACCAGGGTCCCTCAACAGGCACGACAGCATGAAAGACCCCATTTGCACAAGGTTGGATGCCGAGCTACTCATGTCCCGTTCCTCATCCTCAGTGATCTCACTGAAGGTATCTTCTTCCCCCCAGCCACGTACAACACCACGGGTACCAGATAGGTGACAACGAGCACCCTGGGATGCCTGTTGTGGTTGGTCTTCCTCCTCCTCCTCAAAGCCACATTCCTCCTCTGACTCCTCTTCCTCACAATCCTCTTCCAGCATTGCCGTAGGTCCAGCAAGCGATGCTGATAAGGCTGTTTCTGGTGGTGATGGTGACCACAACTCTTCCTCTTCCTCTTCCTTTACCCAATGCGCAGTGTAGGTGATATACCTGCCCTGACCATGCTTTGCCGACCAGCTATCTGTGGTCAGATGGACCCTTGCCCCAACACTGTGTGCCAGACATGCCATTACTTCCTTTCGCACAATCGAGTACAGGTTGGGGATTGCCTTTTGTGAAAAGAAATTTCGTCCGGGTACCTTCCACTGCAGTGTCCCAATAGCTACAAATTTTTGGAACGCCTCAGACTCCACCAGCTTGTATGGTAAAAGCTGGCGGGCTAAGAGTTCAGACAAGCCAGCTGTCAGACGCCGGGCAAGGGGGTGAATTTGTGACATAGGCTTCATACGCTCAAACATGTCCTTGACAGACACCTGACTGTGGGAAGAAGAGCAGGAAATTCTCCGGAAGAGAGACAGAGTGGCGGATGGTTGAGAGGGGGCAAGGAGGACAGCAGTGGTTGACGTGGCTGAAGATGCTGGACCAGGAGGAGGATGGCGGCTTTGAGTTTGTGTGCTGCTTCTACTCATGTGTTGATCCCATAGGCGTTTGTGATGTGCGATCATGTGCCTTCGCAAAGCAGTTGTACCTAGGTGGGTGTTGGACTTGCCACGACTCAGTTTCTTTTGGCACAGGTTGCAAATGGCATCACTGTTGTCAGAGGCAGACACACAAAAAAAATACCACACTGCTGAGCTCTGCGATGACGGCATTCTGGTGGTGGCAACAGCATGCGTTGATTGGCTTGCTGTCTGGCTGACCCTGGGTGCCGATGCATGTTGTCTGACTGTGCCACTAGCTCCTTGCGACGACCTCCCCCTGCTTCCAACTCGTCTCCTCCTCCTCCTCTCTGTCTCCCCATCTGAACTTTCCCCCTGTTCTTCTTCTCTTCTAGCGGGCACCCACGTGACATCCACGGATGCATCGTCATCATCAACCGCTTCACTTGTATCTGACAAATCAACAAAGGAAGCAGCAGCAGGTACAACATCATCTTCATCACAGCGTACGTCCATGTCTGTAATGCTGCCTGACTGAGACATATCACTGTTATCTACATCCTCTGTCAATGATGGTTGCGCATCACTCATTTCTTCCAACTGATGTGTAAATAACTCCTCTGCCAGATCAAGTGAAGCGGCTGTGGTGCTAGTGTTGGTGGTGGCGGCAGGCGGGCGAGTGGTAACTTGAGAGGTGCCCGTAGATAAGCTGGAAGAGGATGGTGCGTCAAGGTTCGGAGTGGAAGCTATAGAAGATTGGGTGTCCTGTGTTAAAAAGTCAACTATGTCCTCCTCAGAACTTTTCGAGTTTATGGTACGTGGCCTCTGAACACTGGGCATTATTCTAGGGCCTAAGGGAATCACAGCACCACGACCACAACGGCACCTGCGGGGTGGCCTGCCTCTGCCTGTCATTTTTTTAAAAATGTACACTTACAATACTATTAAACAAGATATGAGTGGTGCCACTGGGCAAGTGGGCACAGTATACGCTGTGAGCCTGACACAAAAAAGCAGACTGATGTTTCACAGTCCAAAAAGTTGAATTTTTTTAAATTTACACTTACACTACTATTAAACAAGATATGAGTGGTGGCACTGGGCAAGTGGGCACAGTATACACTGTGAGCCTGGCACACACTCTGGCAGGCAGGCAACTGCAATTAGATTACCCTAGCAGACTGATGTTTCATAGTCAAAAAAGTTTTTTTTTTTAAATTTACACTACTGTTACAACAGAGTGGTGGCACTGTGGGCAAGTGGGCCTGGCACACACGCTGGCAGGCAGGCAACTACAATTAGATTACACAAGCAGACTGATGTTTCACAGTCAAAAAAGTTTGTTTTTTTAAAATGTACGTGGTGGCACTGGGCAAGTGGGCACAGTATACGCTGTGAGCCTGGCACAAACGCTGGCAGGCAGGCAACTGCAATTAGATTACACTAGCAGACTGATATTTAACAGTCAAAAAATTTTTTTTTTTTAAATTTACACTACTGTTACAACAGATATGAGTGGTGGCACTGTGGTCAAGTGGGCCTGGCACACACGCTGGCAGGCAGGCAACTGCAATTAGATTACACTAGCAGACTGATGTTTCACAGTCAAAAAAGTTTTTTTTTTTAAATTTACACTACTGTTACAACAGATATGAGTGGTGGCACTGTGGGCAAGTGGGCCTGGCACACACGCTGGCAGGCAGGCAACTGCAATTAGATTACACTAGCAGACTGATGTTTCACAGTCAAAAAAGTTTTTTTTTTTTTAAATTTACACTACTGTTTGTTACACCAGATATGAGTGGTGGCACTGGGCAAGTGGGCCTGGCACACACGCTGGCAGGCAGGCAACTGCAATTAGATTACACTAGCAGACTGATGTTTCACAGTCAAAAAAGATTTTTTTTTTTTTAAAATTTACACTACTGTTACAACAGATATGAGTGGTGGCACTGTGGGTAAGTGGGCCTGGAACACACGCTGGTAGGCAGGCAACTGCAATTAGATTACACAAGCAGACTGATGCTTCACAGTAAAAAAAAATATATATTTTTAAATTTACACTAATGTTACAACAGATATGAGTGGTGGCACTGGGCAAGTGGGCACAGTATATGCTGTGAGCCTGGCACACACGCTGGCAGGCAGGCAACTGCAATTAAATTACACTAGCAGACTGATGTTTAACAGTCAAAAAAGTTTTTTTTTTTTTTTAAATTTACGCTACTGTTACAACAGATATGAGTGGTGGCACTGTGGGCAAGTGGGCCTGGCACACACGCTGGCAGGCAGGCAACTGCAATTAGATTACACTAGCAGACTGATGTTTAACAGTCAAAAAAGTTTTGTTTTTTTTAATTTACTCTACTGTTACAACAGATATGAGTGGTGGCACTGTGGGAAAGTGGGCCTGGCACACACGCTGGCAGGCAGGCAACTGCAATTAGATTACACTGGCAGACTGATGTTTAACAGTCAAAAAAGATTTTTTTTTTAAATTTACACTACTGTTACAACAGATATGATTGGTGGCACTGTGGGCAAGTGGGCCTGGCACACACGCTGGCAGGCAGGCAACTGCAATTAGATTACACTAGCAGACTGATGTTTAACAGTCAAAAAAGTTTTTTTTTAAATTTACACTACTGTTACAACAGATATGAGTGGTGGCACTGTGGGCAAGTGGGCCTGGCACACACGCTGGCAGGCAGGCAACTGCAATTAGATTACACTAGCAGACTGATGTTTAACAGTCAAAAAAGTTTTTTTTTTTTTAATTTACACTACTGTTACAACAGATATGAGTGGTGGCACTGTGGGCAAGTGGGCCTAGCATACATGCTGGCAGGCAGGCAACTGCAATTAGATTACACTAGCAGACTGATGTTTCACAGTCAAAAAAGTTTTTTTTTTAAAATTTACACTACTGTTACAACAGATATGAGTGGTGGCACTGTGGGCAAGTGGTTCTGGCACACACGCTGACAGGCAGGCAACTGCAATTAGATTACACTAGCAGACTGATGTTTCACAGTCAAAAAAGTTTAGTTTTTTTTAAATTTACACTACTGTTACAACAGATATGAGTGGTGGCACTGTGGGCAAGTGGGCCTGGCACACACGCTGGCAGGCAGGCAACTGCAATTAGATTACACAAGCAGACTGATGTTTCACAGTCAAAAAAGTAAAAAAAAAAAAAAGCAGCCCTAAAAAGGGCTTTTTGGGGTGCTGTCCTTACAGCAGAGATCAGATGAGTCCTTCAGGACTGTAGTGGACACTGAATACACTAGCCTAGCTATCAATTTCCCTATTAAATCAGCAGCAGCTACACTGTCCCTCCTCTTACTAAGAAAGCAGCTTCCGAATGAATCTAAAATGGCTGCTGTCCAGGAGCTGGGAGGGTCTGGGAGGGAGGGAGGGTCTGCTGCTGATTGGCTGGAATGTGTCTGCAGACTGTGAGATACAGGGTCAAAGTTTACTCAATGATGACGAATAGGGGGCGGATCAAACATCGCATATGTTCGCCCGCCGTTGCGAACGCGAACAAGCTATGTTCGCCGGGAACTATTCGCTGGCGAACTATTCGGGACATCACTATTCTTGAGTTTACAAAACAGGCCATTCTCACGTAGTCTCTGAAGAACCTGTGTAACATCAGAACGATGAGCCTCAAGTGTGGGTGAGTGTATGAGGATGTCGTCCAAGTACACCACAACACACTGTTGCAACATATCTCGTAGGACATCATTAATAAATTCCTGGAAAACAGCAGGAGCATTACATAGCCCAAAGGGCATTACAAGATACTCATTATGCCCGCTCCTGGTGTTAAATGCTGTTTTCCATTCGTGGCCCTCCTTGATCCTAACGAGATTGTACGCTCCTCTCAAATCAAGTTTAGTAAAGACCATAGCTCCCTTGAGGCGGTCAAAGAGTTCTGTAATGAGCGGAATAGGGTAAGCATTCTTAATGGTAAGATGATTAAGACCCCTATAATCGATGCATGGTCTTAACTCACCACCCTTTTTCTTCACAAAGGAGAAGCCAGCCCCTGCAGGAGAGCAGGATTTGCAGATGATCCCCCGCAACAGATCATCTGCAACATACTCCTCCATAGCTATGGCACAATCGTAAGACCGGTGAGGAGGCAACGTACCGGCAACGTACCGGCATGCAACTTGTCAAAAATGTCTAGGAACTCTTGGTACTCCTCTGGCAATTGAGATACCGAAGAAGTATACAAGACTTTAACTTGTTTCCGAAGACAAGTGGAAATACATTGCGGAGATCACGACAAAATTTCGGACCTGCGCCAGTTGAGACTGAGATTGTGCTTTTGGAGCCAAGGATAACCCAGAACAACCAGAAAATGCAGAGAGTTTATCACCTGGGACTGGAGGGTTTCAAAATGGAGAGCCCCAACAGCCATGGATAATGGAGCAGTTTCATGAGTAACGAGTGTGGGCTGAAGGGGCCTGCCATCAATGGCCTCATTAGCAAGCGGAACGGTCCGAGGCAAAACAGAAATGGAGTGCTTTGATACAAAAGCACTGTCAATGAAATAGCCCGCAGCACCAGAGTCAACAAGAGCCTGGGTGACTATGGAGGAGACCACCCAGGAAAGGACAACCGTGACCAAAGGTTTCTCCTTTAGCGGTTCCGGGGAGAAGGATAAACCACCCAAGGTCTGCCCCTGACAGGACCTTAGGTGTAAGCATTTCCCGGCCATGTAGGACAAGACTTCAAAAAGTGGCCCTGTAACCCACAATAGAGGCAGAGTCCCTCCCTCCTCCTAAAGGCCCTCTCTGTGGTGGAGAGACGCGTGAATTCCAACTGCATCGGCTCAGTAGTACCTGGTGACTCGGGACCAGGAGGCATGGGAGGAGAGGGAGGCATGGGTGGGAACGAACACGTAGGAGACAACGGAACAGGAGGCTTCTGCAAGCGCTCCTTGAAAGAGGGTCTCTCACTTAGTCTGATGTCAATTAGGATAAAAAAGACATCAATGCCTCGAGATCTTCTGGTAAATCTCTTTAATCGCATCAGAGAGCCCATGAAAGAAGGCGGCAACAAGGGCTTCATTGTTCCAACCTACCTCTGCGGCAAGCATACGGAACTCAATGGCATACTGAGCAACAGATCTTGTACCTTGCTGAATGGACATGAGTCGTTTAGCAGCAATGGAGGAGCGAGCCGGAACATCAAATATCCTTCGAAAGGAGGCCACAAATTCAGGGTAATTTGAAATCATAGGTGTATTAGTCTCCCACAAGGGATTAGCCCAGGCAAGAGCTGTGTCAGAGAGTAACGAGATGAGAAATCCCACCTTAGCTATGTCAGAGGGAAACGCCTGAGGTAACATCTCAAAGTAAATGCCCACCTGGTTCAAAAACCCTCTGCACTGATTAGGATTGCCTCCATTACGCTGAGGTAGAGGTGCAGAACTGGACATGCTCCTGGTAGGACTAGGTGCAGCAGCGGAAACAGGAGCAGCCATAACTTGCGGGACACTTTGGTCCAAATGTGCAGTGCGAATCAGCAGAGTTTGCAGGGATAGAGCAAATTGATCCAAGCGGTGATCCTGTTCATCCATCCTGGAAATTATGGCAGGTAAAGGTGGATTATTAGCACCATCAGAATTCATGGCCTTTGCGTAATGTCAGGGTGCTAGGAATCAGACTGAGACGAGAAGTGCAAAAATAATCAAACCTTTATTAATAGCAAAAAATAATAAAAAGTCCACAAGTCAAATAACAAGCCAGGAATCAAAACCAGAGCTGGTAGTCAGATGAGCCGAGTCAGGAGCCAAAGCGAGTAGTCAGATAATCCGGAATCAGGAACAAGGAGAACAGCAGAGTCAGGAACAAGCCAGGGATCAGGAACCAGGAGGGACATCAGACAGCCAAGTAATACACAGGAGCTCTCACATACAGGTCTGAGACAACGCAAGGGCAAAGCATACTGAACAGAGGCCCTTTAAACAATAAGTGATGAAATCACAATTCTGAGACTGCATCCTGTCTCACACAGATGATGTACACCAGCCTGGCCATAAAAGGAAGTGCAGGAAATGAGCAGCATCACACAGTATGCACCTGAGTCAGCAAGAGAGGTGAGTAAAATGGCTGCCAGTAGCACATGGCAAACCAAACAGGGAAAAAACCCTGACATCTACTTAGTTAAAATAAATACAAACTTGCCTATACAATAAAAATAAACCCTAAGCAAGCTACAATGTAACTATTAGTTATATTGTAGCTATCTTAGGGTTTATTTTATAGGTAAGTATTTAGTTTTAAATAGGAATAATGTAGTTAATGATAGTAATTGTATTTAGATTTATTTAAATTATATTTCAATTATGGGGTGTTAGGGTTAGACTTAGGTTTAGGGGTTAATAAATGTAATATAGTGGCGGCGACGTTGGGGGTGGCAGATTAGGGGTTAATAAGTGTAGGTAGGTTGCGGCGACATTGGGGGCGGCAGATTATGGGTTAATATATATAATGTAGGTGTCCGTGATGTTGGGGGCGGCAGATTAGGGGTTAATAAGTGTAAGATTAGGGGTGTTTAGACTCGGGGTTCATGTTAGGGTGTTAGGTGTAAACATAAAAAGTGTTTCCCCATAGGAATCAATGGGGCTGCATTACTGAGTTTTACGCTGCTTTTTTGCAGGTGAGACTTTTTCTCAGCCGGCTCTCCCCATTGATGTCTATGGGGAAATCGTGCACAAGCACGTACGACCAGCTTACCGCTGACTTAAGCAGCGCTGGTATTGGAGTCCGGTATGGAGCTCAATTTTGCTCTACGCTCACTTCTTGCCTTTTAACGCCGGGTTTGTAAAAACCTGTAATACCAGCGCTGCAGGTAAGTGAGCGGTGAGAAAAAAATGCTCGTTAGCACCGCACAGCTCCTAACACAAAACTCATAATCTGTCCGTAAATAATTCCTATTTAAAACTAAATACTTACCTATAAAATAAACCCTAAGCTAGCTACATTATAACTAATAGTTACATTGTATCTAGTATAGGTTTTATTTTTATTTCACAGGCAAGTTTGTATTTATTTTAACTAGGTAGAATAGTTACTAAATAGTTATTAACTATTTACTAACTACCTAGCTAAAATAAATACAAATTTACCTGTAAAATAAAACCTAACCTAGGGGGGCGGAGCCGACCATGCCTTGAAATGGCCGCACTATTCTGATGCTCCGTGCTTAGTATGGCACCCAGGGGCTAAAACGCTTTCCTAAAGCCTGAATTTGAGACATGCTGCAGTGGAAGGGACAGGGCACAGAACGGTGAACAGCAGAAGGGCAAAGCCGACATGTAAAACCACTTAAATCAACCTGAACAGCCTGAAAACACGCGCCCCTGTTGCGCTACCTGGGAAACCCCAAACAGCCTCCTCTCACTTACAGCGCTCATCGATGCGGCAGAGGCCTAGAGCTAACAACGGATGCTGAGCATACTACAGAGGGATAGCCCGGTGAGTGACCACAACCACACTCCCCAAACAGGCCCACAAACAGTTCCGGACAGCACACAGCATAGCGCCCCTGCTACTAGGGCCTAGAAACCCTGTTAGCCTTAATCCCTTGAAATGGCACAACATGGCCTAATAAAACTTGAATATGGACTGCCTTAAACTAATTAAAAGCCAATAACGGTTGATGGGAGAAGAACTACACTAATCAACAGACACAATAATGGACATTGCAAATTAATAACTTAAAAAAAAAGCTGCACAGACGTTATCCAGCCTTCTGGGGCCTAACCTAACTCACTGAGCAACTCCCCTGATCTGGAGTTTTATTCATCTACTTATTTTAGGCAAAGAAGCTACGTTTTTGCAAGAAGTGGATAGTGAGATTACCACAATACACAGGCCTTAATGACTCGCCTCATTCTTTATAACTCAGAAAAGCCTAGGCCTGTAACTAAAATACATAGGAGGTGCCATTTTTTTTTCTCTCTTCTCTAAAAGACTTCCTGTTGCACACAGCAAATAACCCTTAAGAAAACATAAAGCTTCCATTATATAACTAGCAATAAGGACCTCCTGCAAAAGAAGTGCTGATCCTGCAGCTCAATAAAAGAACTTAACCCTGCAACAAACAGCACTCAGTGAGCGTTTTAAACATAATTAAGCAGCAACAAAGTTTTCTTTATTCTCTCTCTCCTTCTGCTAAGTACATCAAAAATCAACAAACACAACGCAGAAAATGACAACAAAGAGACTAAACAGATCTGAGAAGACCACTAAAACATCTAATACACCCAGTACCAAGATGAGCACATTTTTCCAAAAATTACAAACATCCCCTACTACAGAGGGAGAGGATTCACAACAATCACAAGATGAACTCTTAAATGCAGCATCCCAGGGTGAGGACTCCCCTGTTACAAGAGCTGACCTGAAAGAACTTCCCACCAGAGCTGATCTTACTAATTTCTTTCAACAAGTTAATCAGGTACTGAAAGATGGTCTCTCAGGGATTAAAAAAGAAGTAGCGGAGCTGGGTGGTAGAGTAGCCTATCTGGAAGAACAAGATGAAGAAACCACCTCTACTCTAGATCTGCTTACGAGAAAAATTGATACACAGGAATCTCAGATTGAATTCCTCACCTCTAAGCTAGAGGACTTGGACAACAGAGGGAGAAGACAGAACATACGCATAAGAGGAATATCAGAGAAAGTATCCTCAGATTTACTACAAAACTTCTTACAAAAAATCTTCAAACACCTAATGGGAGACTCCACCATGGAAGATATACCTTTAGATAGAGCTCATAGAGCTTTGAGACCGCCCCCAAGAGACGGCGAACCTCCCAGAGATGTAATCATCCGCTTCCACAAATTCACAGATAAAGAGAAAATTATGACTTCTACGAGGAAACAACAATCCTTTCAAATAGAAGGGAACAAACTTCAATTCTTTGCAGATCTGAGCCCAATCACTCTCCAGAACAGGAAAGAAGCGAGGTACCTCACAATCCACTTAAAAGAGCAAGGTCTGACCTACAGATGGGGATTTCCTTTCAGCATCAGAGTCATGAAAGACAACATAATATACACATATAGGACCCCAGATGATTTGGAACAGTTCTGTAAATCGTTGGACATCCCTCCTCCTTCGCTCCCCGCATTAGAACCCCCCCAAAACTCTACTCAAAGAAAAGATTCCACACAACCACAACCTCAAAGGCATCACTGGCAGAAAATTTCCAAGAAGAGACCAAGAGAAACATTAACAGCACAGACTGCATCAAATGATGAGCCAGATATTGACCTATAGCAGAGAATATGGGTTTAAGGAACTTTGAAGCCATTAATGACGTAATCCAGTATAATTGAGATATAACTGTATATGTCATGTCAGATCCTAGAATGATCCCTATGCTTACTGTTTATAGCTAATAATGTTTTTCTTTACAGCTAATGAGATATAAGTGTATAGGACATGCCAGATTTCTAGGTGATCCCTCTGTTTAATGTTCATAATTAACAATGTAGATTTATAATTTATAATTAATGTTTTATAGTATTCCACTGCAGGACATTTGCTAATATCCCAAAATTAGAAAGCACCCCTAGGGTTGCCATCCAACCTAATTGGTTGAGTTATTTCCCCAACGACTCCCTCCTTCAGGACAGAGTCCAGTTATGGGATTATAAATCCCTGGTTTTGTATTGTTGTTTGGTTATTTGTTTTTTTCGTGTTAATGTTAACCAAGTCTCTAATGCTTTTTTCTACTTTCCAATGCTCGAGGGCCAACTGCACAGCGACTGACATACTCACAAAATTTACGGCAGACATCCCTCTCTGGTATGAAGACGAACTCCACAGGGTAAGCAAGAGACACACATGCAAGGACCACCCCACTGAGAACTGGGATAAAAATCAGCGCACGCACAATTTTATAGTGTAATGGGGACTACACATAGGGACATCTCCTTATTATCACAAAATTGTAAAGGTCTTAACTCCCCCACTAAACGATCTATAGCTCTTAATTGGTTCAAGAGAGAGGGAGCAAACATAGTATTTGTCCAAGAGACACACTTCCTCAAAGACAAAGAACCCATCTTTAAATCCAAAGAGTTCCCATCCCTCTTCCTTCACTCACACGAGAAAAAGACGAATGGAGTGGGAATACTATTTAACAGAAATACTCCCTTTCAACTAACAGACAAATACACAGACAAGGAGGGCAGGTACATCATCCTAGTTGGAACCTTGTTCAATAATTGGGTTACCCTGGCCAACAGAAGGGGATATTAATATTGGGAGGAGATCTTAATGTTGCATTACTACCTGCAGTTGATTGTTCTCAAGGTTCTAGCTCCACCACTAAAAGTACTAGACACTCCATTAATAACACTTTAAAACAACTTACACTGATTGACATATGGCGCTTCCTACATCCGACCACACGCAACTACTCATTCTATTCCAACCCGGCAAAATCATACTCTAGAATTGATTACTGGTTTATAGAACATAAAAGTATATCATTGATTAGGGATGCAAATATACAGACAATAGCCTGGTCCGATCATGCATCTATCTCTATGAGCCTGGAATGGCCATCAGCCCCAGTGCTACCCTACCTATGGAGACTAGATGAAACGCGTCTCATAGATCCCATCACCCATACACAAGTACTAAGTGACATCACTGAATATTTCAGGACAAATTTAAACACTTCTAGTGGGATACCCTCGGTGTGGCTAGCTCATAAAGCTTACATGAGAGGACAGTTTATGAGAGACAAAATCAATCATAGACGCAAGGCAAACGCATATTATACACAACTGCTACAAAACCTCCAAACAACGGAAATAGCCCACAAAAATAACCCATCAGAGAGGAAATCTCTTATAGACCTAAACAAAGCGAGAGACCTCTTAAAGGAATACTTAAATAAAGAAGCATGTAGAAAAGCATTATACCTACAAAAACTATACTATCAGGGAGGGAATAAGGCAGGTACACTACTGGCCAGGGCCCTACGATGCAAATCCCTCCACAACCACATCTTTAATATAACAGATAACAGAGGAGCAGAAATCGTAGAATCTACATTAATAGCACAATCTTTTAAAGATTATTACAAAGACTTATACAACCTCCCTAAGCCCATCATGACACCACAGAATAATACATTAGATCAATACCTCCAGGAATCCGACCTGACTCAGATACAACCAGATGATCGAGAAGTCTTAGAAAGCCAAATCACCCTAAAAGAAATTTTAGAAGCGATAGATAGCCTACCATCCAATAAAAGCCCAGGACCGGATGGGTTTTCTAATAAATACTATAAACAATTTAGAGATCAATTAGCACCACACTTACTAGCCCTTTTTAAACAAATTGACGAATCTGGACAGCTCCCTAAAGAATGTTTTGAAGCCCACATTACCGTCATACCTAAACCAGGCAAATCCCCTAAACTTACAAGTAATTATAGACCCATATCACTATTAAATACGGACCTTAAAATTTATACAAAAATTCTAGCCAATCGTTTAAATAAAATCTTGCCTCAAATAATTCACACAGACCAGTCTGGTTTTGTCCCGGGAAGGGAGGCGAGGGACAACACTATTAGGGTACTCCAACTAATAGAATACGCTAAAACAACCAATACTGAAATGATTATAATTTCAACTGACGCGGAAAAGGCGTTTGATCGCCTAAACTGGAACTTTCTATTCGCCACACTGGGTAAGATAGGGGTGGGAGAAAAGATGATTCGTAGGATAAAATGTTTATACCAATCCCCCTCAGCAAAAGTACGTGTTAATGGCCTGGTTTCAGACCCATTTGAAATAAGTAATGGAACGAGACAAGGATGCCCCCTCTCCCCAATCTTGTTTATCATCAGTATGGAGGTGCTAGCACAGAGAGTCAGGAATAATCCACTAATATCGGGAATTAAAATAGGTCCCTTAGACTTTAAAATATCGATGTATGCAGATGACGTCCTTTTTACTTTATCTTCCCCAGAACCTTCCACCTCCGCAGTATTACAAGAATTAAAAAGATTTGGGGAATTTTCTAACTTTTCAGTAAACGAACAGAAATCCGAAATATTAAACATCTCCCTTTCTAGAATTAAGTTTAAATCCCTGTTAGATCACTGCCCATTTAAACATCAACCAAAAGCCATTAAATATTTGGGGATCTACTTAACCCAGAACCCCAAATCCCTTCTACAATTGAACTTTAAAAACCTTATCAACTCAATCTCACACGACCTACAAACTTGGAAAGATCGCCCATTCTCATGGTGGGGAAGAATTCAAATTTTGAAAATGAATATATTACCCAGAATACTTTATGCTATTCAAGCAATACCTATAGCCCTTCCACGCCATTTATTAGATCAAACCCAAAAAATCATGAATCAGTTTGTGTGGGGGAAAATAAAGCCCAGAATCAAAAAACTAACAATGTACAGAGCCGTGAGGGAAGGAGGGTTAGGATTGCCAAACATTGAGACATATTACCAAGCTACGAGCCTTCAAAGAATTATAGACTGGCATAGAAACAAAGATAGGAAGGCGTGGATCCCAATGGACTCCCACATCTTGCATACACCCAACCCCGGGGCCTTATGTTGGATAGAAAAACAGAATAGACCACCATGGCTAAAATGCTATTCTCTACTTTCACATGTCTTCGATACATGGGACGGTATTATTAAAAAATACTCAGGCATCTCCACAACGATTTCCCCTATGCTCCCCATTTCCCCAAATGCAGAACTGAAGGGAGGAATCAGATTCGACAAAACAAATTCAAATATGTGGGAGATGGGTTACACAACTCCACTTAGTTCATTGGTTATAGATGGGAAACTTAAACAAAGGCAAGAATTAACGGACATACTAGGCGGCGCTTTTACAAACTGGTTAAAATATAACCAAATACACCACCTCATACAAACACACCCACAGAAACAACTGCTGACCAGGCACCTAACTCCATTTGAAATGACCTGTACAGCTGACCTCCCCGCACATCACACTTTATCATTAGCTAGGAAACTCTTGATCCAAGCCCAAAAAGGAGGACTACCTGACTATGTTGACCGTTGGCACAAAGATCTAGGTAGGGAACTAACAGAGACGGAGTGGGATCATATTTTTCAGAGTATCAGAAAGTCATCTTTCTCCACAAAATACTTGGAAACTAACTTTAAACTGTTAACAAGATGGTACCTCACCCCCTCAAGACTGAAGAGTATATTTCCTTCCTCATCTGAACTCTGTTGGAGAGGGTGCGGATTGCGGGGGACCCTTCTCCACATTTGGTGGGAGTGCCCCAAAATCAAACCCTTCTGGGAAAAGATCCAAGAGCAGGTTAGCAACACACTGGACACAGACAGTCATTTTACCTTAGAACCAGAAGTAGCACTATTGAATCTCCCCACAAAATGTAAGTGTAGGTTAAGAAGCAGACTAATCCAGCTGTCACTAAACACAGCTAGACTACTAATAGCCCGGGGGTGGAAAACTCAAATATGCCCATCATTTGGGGAGTGGTCGGCTCTCATGAAAGACACCCTGTCTATGGAGGAATATGGTTACTTTAAATCTAACAAAATAGCATTCTTCCACGACCTAAAATTTATATGGGATGAATTACAACATAAGATGCCTCTTAACACTAGGAAGTGTTCACAAGATACGAGTGTGACATGAAAAGTATATTTGACTTATGACAGATAGAAACAACATGACAGAACTGACCTTTCTTACTTTTCCACGACCTGGAGGCTAGAGAGATAAACAAGCCGGTCCGGGGGATCTGACAAAGACACGCTGTGCAGGGGGCCCTCGTAGTATGACACGGAACACGCACAAGAGAGACTTGGTAAGTTATACAGTTTGGTTATTGTTTTGTTTTTCTTAAAATCAACCCAAGAAGTGCATTAGTTGTTTATGAAGCTATGAGTGATGTATAGGTACTGCATTTATCCAAGTGAACTGCTTTTATTACATGAGCGAACTAATGTACTGTACTATATATAAAATTCAATAAAGACAATTAAATATAAAAAAAATAAAACCTAACCTGTCTTACACTAACACCTAACCTTACACTACAATTAAATAAATTACATAAATTAAATACAATTACCTAAAATGGATCTTCGGGGGTTAGGGTTAGTTTTTTTTAATGGTTTATTGGGTGGGTTTTATTTTTAGATTAGGGTTTGGGCACTTGAAAAAGAGCTAAATGCTCTTTTAAGGGCAATGCCTATCCAAATGCCCCTTTCAGGGCAATGGGGAGCTTAGTTTTTTTTTAGTTAGGATTTTATTTGGGGGGTTGGTTGTGTGGGTGGTGGGTTTTACTGTTGGGGGGGTGTTTGTATTTTTTTTTACAGGTAAAAGAGCTAATTTCTTTGGGGCAATGCCCCGCAAAAGGCCCTTTTAAGGACTATTGGTAGTTTAGTTTAGGCTAGGGTTTTTTTTTGTTTTTTTTTTGGGGGGGGGGTTTATTTTGATATGGCTATTAGATTAGGTGTAATTAGTTTAAATATCTGATACAAAATTTTTAATTTTGTGTAATTTAGTGGGGTTTATTTTTGTAATTTAGTTAATTGTATTTAATTATGTAATTTATTTAATTGTAGTGTAAGGTTAGGTGTTAGTGTAAGACAGGTTAGGTTTTATTTTACAGGTAAATTTGTATTTATTTTAGCTAGGTAGTTAGTAAATAGTTAATAACTATTTAGTAACTATTCTACCTAGATAAAATAAATACAAACTTGCCTGTGCAATAAAAATAAAACCTAAGCTAGATACAATATAGCTATTAGTTATATTGTAGCTAGCTTAGGGTTTATTTTATAGGTAAGTATTTAGTTTTAAATAGCAATTATTTAGTTATTAATAGTAGGTTTTATTTAGATTTATTTTAATTATATTTAAATTATGGGGTGTTAGGGTTAGGGTTAGACTTAGGTTTAGGGGTTAATAAATTTAGTATAGTGGCGGCGACGTTGGGGGCTGCAGATTAGGGGTTAATAAGTGTAGGTAGGTGGCGGCGATGTTAGGGGAGGCAGATTAGGGGTCAATAATAGTTAACTAGTGTTTGCGAGGCGGGAGTGTGGCGGTTAAGGGGTTAATATGTTTATTATAGTGGCGGCGATGTCCAGAGCGGCAGATTAGGGGTTAATAATTTTATTTTAGTGTTTACGATGTGGAAGGGCCTCGGTTTAGGGGTTAATATGTAGATTATGGGTGTTTGTGTACTTTTTAGCACTTTAGTTATGAGTTTTATGTTACAGCTTTGTAGCGTAAAACCCATAACTACTGACTTTAAAGGGATACTAAACCCAATTTTTTTATTTCATGATTCAGATAGAACATGAGATTTTAAGCACATTTCTAATTTACTCCTATTATCAATTGTTCTTTGTTCTCATGCTATCTTGATTTGAAAAAGCAGTACTGTAAGCTTTACAGCCAGATCATTTTTTGTTCAGCACATGGGTAGAACTTCCTGATTTGTGGCTAAATGTAGCAAACCAATCAGCAGCTCTACCAAGGTGCTGAACTAAAAAATGGGCCCGCTCCTAACCTTTTATTACTGCTTTTTCAAATCAAGATAACATGAGAACAAAGAAAAATTGATAATAGGAGTAAATTAGAAAGTTGCTTAAAATTACATGCTCTGTCTGAATCATGAAAGAAAAAATGAGGGGTTAGTATCCCTTTAAGTTTACGGTATGGATCTTGGCGGTATAGGCTGTACCGCTCACTTTTTGGCCTCCCAGGCAGACTTGTAATCCTGGCGCTATGGAAGTCCCATTGAAAAAAGACTTTATGCAAATTGCGTAAGTTAATTTGCATTACGGCCAAAAAAGTGTGCGGTGCAGCTAAACCTTCAAGACTCGTAATAAAATATTCCCTCTCATGCACAAGCTGTCATGGCTCGATGAGCCGCTCCGCTAGGGTTTCCGGAATTCTTTGCTATAGCATCATGCTGTCTAGCAATGTGACACGCATTCATGGCCCTCCCTCGCTGATGACGTCAGCTAGCCTCTATCCACCCGGCGTTTTGGAGAATGGAGGCCTGTTTGTTGGACTTTGTTCCATTGCTGGCTCCTTCTTCTGCTGTATAGTGAGTACTTACCTTGTTACCTGACCTTTGCCTGCTGGACTCTGCCTCTGCTTAACCACAAATCTGCCTGAAAGCTACCGGACCTTTGCCTGCCTGACTCTGCCTCTGCTTAACCCCAAATCTGTCTGAAAGATACCAGACCCCTGCCTGCCTCTGCCTCTGCTAAACCCCTAATCTGCCTGAAAGTTACTGGACCTTTGCCTGTTTGTTGGACTTTGTTCCATTGCTGGCTCCTTAGGAAATCTCGACTTGAGACCTGCAGGTTTAAAAGACCCCTAAACACAGTAGAATAGCATAATCAATAAATGCAAGAGACAATGCAAAAGCACTTTGAATTTCTAATGAGTAGTAGATTTTTTTCTGAGAAATGTCAATGTTATTACATTTTCCTTCCTAATGCATCATGTGACAGCCATCAGTCAATGCCAAAAATGCATATTTGTGTATTCTGTGAATCTTGCACATGCTCAGTAAGGGTTGGTGCCTCAGAAAGTGTGCATATAAAAAGATTAGGGACATTTAGATAATGCAAGTAAATTGGAAAGTTGTTTAAAATTGTTTGCTCTTTCTGAATCATGAAAATGTAATTTTCCCTTTAAAGGGCCATAATACCCTGTAGCGGTTCATGTCTGGCGCACATCGATAAATGTCAACAGCATACTCTGTCGGCATTTATCATAGCACAAGCATTTCTCATGAAATGCTTGTCCAATACCGCCCCCCTGCACATTAACAGCCAATCGGTCGGGTGCCAATCAACCCGATCATATCTGACCCGATTGTATGTTGTATCTGCCACTTCTTAACTCCTGATTCCGGCGAGCTTGAGGGCTCGCATGGAATTAGAATTAGAAGCATTTGGGCCTTAAATAAATCGGCCCCCAGGTATCAGATTTGGAATTAGCCATTGAGTCTTTAGTCAATTTAACACATTTGATGATAATGCGGATTGGAAATGTTCAGCTAACTGATCTTCTGTTCTGTGCTAAGAAAATTCTACTCAAGTATCTTTGATAGATGAACCATACGGAGCTTCCCTTACATATAATGAAGGGTCACGGCATGCTTTACATTCACAATATCATTAATATTATAATTTCTTTGTAAAACAATGCCAAATTCCATAATTCAGGGCAAATGATTAGCGGTACACAATGACACTGATCATGGTAAAAAAAAAAATACACTAAACAGACTAAACAAAACACTTTAATACAAAAGGAGGAGACTCTGATCCATGGAACAAATTCTGTATACTCTAAGACAGGTTGCATAGCCACAAGCACAGAGAAGCAAAATTACACTCTCATTAGAGTCTATCTTAGACCTCTCCCTGATATGTTGAGATTGTCCCAGGATGGAAGGTGCCCAGGCCTACAGTTCCCCATGCCAGGGCCAATTTCCCAGTTTCTGGGGACTGCCCTTGAATCCCCCATGAGATGCCTGCCTCTGCTGCCCCTACCTATTCCCTGTAGAATAACTAGGATGCAAAGAGGGGCAGCGGGCACAACACACCCGAGTAGGTGCAAGTATACACAATATATATATATATATTGTTTTGTAAAAATGTAAAGCTAGCACTGAAATGTACTTAGAAATGCTACAACCCCTTATTCAAAAAAGCTTCAGTGCAGGAATGTTAGAAAACACAATTATTTAAAAATTACCTTCTTGCCTTTTATCTTCAATAGATGTATCAAATGATCAAAGCCAATTAATAAGCTATGCAATTCTGTCACAAAAAGATCAAATACATAATGAAAAAAAGCAAGTCTGTCATATGAACGCATTACTTTGTATATAGATTTACTGTTATATTGCAAGATTCCAATATGAAAAACAAAAGTGAACTGAAAACCTGTAGCCTGGACTTTTATATTATAATAACCCATCAACTGGTTGATTGATCAGTTCTACAAAGTTGTTTAAGATAGTAGCATAGAATTTCTATGGAGGTAATTTACCTTCAGCCCTGACCAACCTGATCTTAAAGAGGCAGTCAACACCAAAATTGTTATTGTTTAAAAAAATAGATAATGCCTTTTCTACCCATTCCCAGCTTTGCACAACCAACATTGTTATATTAAAGGGATATTAAAGGGACAGTCTAGGCCAAAATAAACTTTCATGATTCTGATAGAGCATGTAATTTTAAACAATTTTCCAATTTACTTTTATCTCCAATTTTGCTTTGTTCTCTTGGTATTCTTAGTTGAAAGCTTAACCTAGGAGGTTCATATGCTAATTTCTTAGACCTTGAAGCCCACCTCTTTCAGATTGCATTTTAACAGTTTTTCACCACTAGAGGGTGTTAGTTCACATATTTCATATAGATAACACTGTGCTCATGCATGTGAAGTAATCTGGGAGCAGGCACTGACTGGCTAGACTGCAAGTCTGTCAAAAGAACTGAACAAGGGGCCAGTTTGCAGAGGCTTAGATACAAGATAATCACAGAGGTTAAAAGTATATTATTATAACTGTGTTGGTTATGCAAAACTGGGAAATGGGTAATAAAGGGATAATCTATCTTTTAAAACAATAAAAATTCTGGTGTAGACTTTCCCTTTAACCCCAATTTTTTTCTTTCATGATTCAGATAGAGCATGCAATTTTAAGCAACTTTCTAATTTAATCCTAGTATCAATTTTTCTTTGTTCTTATGTTTTCTTTATTTGAAAAAGCAGGAATATAAGCTTAAGAGCCGGCCCATTTTTGGTTCAACACCTGGGTAGTGCTTGGTGGTTGGCGACTAAATGTAGCAAACCATCAGCAAGGTCTACCCAGGTCCTGAACCAAAAATGGGCTGGTTCCTAACCTTATATTCTTGCTTTTTCAAATAAAGATGGCAAGAGAAGGAAGAAAAATTGATAATAGGAGTAAATTAGAAAGTTTGTCTATCTGAATCTTGAAAGTAACAATTTGGGGTTAGTTTCTCTTTAATATACTTTATAACATTTAAACCTCTAAATTTGTGCCTGTTTCTAAGCCACTACAGACAGCCTCTTATCACATGCTTTTTTTTATTAGCTTTTCACAACAGGAGACTGATCATTTATGTAAGCCATGTAGATAACATTTCTCCCCTGTTACTGAGGAAGAAGTTTCTGCACTTATACTGCAATCTCACCTCACTACCTGTCCACTTGACCCTATTCCCTCACAGCTACTCCCCTCCCTCTCTTCTACCCTTACCCCTATACTCACACACACTTTCAACCTCTCCCTCATCACCCGTACATTTCCTTAATCTCTGAAACATGCATTAGTCACACCTATCCTCAAAAAACCTCCCCTTGATCCAACCTCCCCATCCAACTATCACCCTATTTTCCTCCTCCCTCTTGCCTCAAAGCTTCTCGAAAAGCTAGTATATGCCCGCCTATCCCATTTCTTTACATTAAACTCCCTCCTTGACCCACTGCAATCTGGATTTCATCCCCATCACTCCACAGAGACAGCAATCATTAAGGTTAACCACGACCTACTTACAGCAAAATCAAAAGGCCGCTTCTCTCTGCTTATCCTCCTTGATCTATCTGCAGCCTTTGATACTGTTGACCACCCTCTTTTGCTCCAAACCCTCCAATCCTTCGGCATTTGTGACACAGCCCTCTCGTGGTTCTCTTCCTACCTGTAAAACCTTACCTTTAGTGTAGCCTTTTCTGGGCCCTCCTCTGCCCCGTCACCACTTTCTGTCGGGGTTCCGCAAGGCTCTGTCCTCGGTCCCTTTCTCTTCTCAATCTACATGTCATCATTATGTTCCCTAATTAAATCCCATGGTTTCCATTATCATTTGTATGCCGATGACACCCAGATCTACTTCTCTGCACCAGACCTATCTCCTTCCTTGCTAACCCGTGTCACTAACTGTCTTTCTCACATCTCTTCCTGGATGTCCTCTCACTACCTCAAGCTAAATCTCTCCAAAACTGAGCTCCTTATTTCCTTATTAACTCTATCATTACACCTACCCCGCATGCCCGATGTCTAGGGGTCACTCACTCAGATCTTTCTTTCACTCCTCACATTCAGTCCTTGGCTAAATCCTGCCGCTTCCACCTTAAAAAAACATCTCTAAAATTAGACATTTCCTTACACAAGACACAGCTAAGATTTTAATCCACTCTCTCATCCTTTCCAACCTCAATTACTGCAACCCTGTCCTATCTGGTCTCCCCAGCTACCGCCTAGCTCCTTTACAATCCATAAGGAATGCATCTGCCAGGCTCATCTTCCTTACACGTCACACTTCATCTGCTGCACCTCTTTACCAATCCCTTCACTGGCTTCCTCTTGCCTCTAGGATTAAACACAAAATTCTCAGTCTGACATATAAAGCCCTCAACTGCACTGCTCCCCCTATATCTCAGACCTTGTCTCCAGATACTCTCCCTCCTATCCCCTTCGCTCTGCTCATGACCTCCTCCTCTTCTCCTCTATTTTTACCTCCGCATACACTGGCTTACAGGACTTCTCCAGACTGGCTCCCATCTTGTGGAACTCTCTGCCTCGCTCCACAAGACTCTCCCCTAGTTTTGAAAGCTTCAAGCGCTCCCTAAAGACTTTACTGTTCAGGGATGCATACAACCTACACTAACATTTCTTTATACCAGTTCCTCTCCTCCATTACTATCCCCTGAACCCCCTTAGCATGTAAGCCTAAGAGTCCAGCTTTTTAAGAGCTGACTACAACAGTGCGACTCTTGGCAGGGCCCTCTACACGTTTTATCCCTATAAATGTTTTGTTGTACTCTGCATTTGTTTATAGCGCTGCGGAATCTGTTGGTGCTCTACAAATAACTGAAAATAATAAAAATAATAACATTGTGCCACAATGGCCTAGTACCACCAAGGCAAACGATATTGGTATAAAGGATATGAAATATACTCACAAATGTGGTGCACCCAATAGTGCTGATGGGACGGGCTGGAGATTTTCAGTAGTCCAGCTAACTGGCCATAAACTCAGGTTTGAAATTCCTTAAAGGGATACTCCCATTTATCTGTGTAAAGATGAAAAGCACACAAACATAGCCCAATACCGTATAGACAGGATCAAATAAGTGGAAAATGATTGCACTTACAGGAAAGAAAGCACCTCCAGGCGCAGTACAGGCAATCTGGGACCTCACAGCTGCCCAGCTGACTGAACTCCAAAGCAAGCAATTGGAAACACTCCAAGGATTCACATCAGAAGAAAGGTGTAGCTGCAGCATAAAAAAGTCACTAAAGCAGCAAGTGTATATATATATAAAATCAGATTCTTTATTTAAAAAGTGACGCATTTCTAAGCCTCTAAAAGGGCTGTTTCCTCAGGCTATGTTAAAAACATATTATATACACTTGCTATATAAAAGGACAATCAAACTTTCTGATAGGTTAAGCCATTTATTGGTATCATCTGTGTGTGTTAGCAATTAGCTGTTTGTTGACATGGTAACAGTAATTAACAATGGCCTCAGTACAGGGATAAACAAAAAATATACAAATAAAGTTTAACCATTTATGATCACCAAACAAACTCAACATGTTAAAAGTTTTTTCATGATCTACATGGTGGGTGGACGTTAGAAGACCCAGTGGAGCCTTCGATTGTTTTTACATGGCCCAAATCTTTCCGGAGATAATCATCGCTTGCTGAGACCCACATGGCACTCCCAGATATGTGACTGCACAGTACTCACGGAAAATCAGTAAGCTCGATATTTTACAACCTAACTGCTTTCATTCATGCAGTGAAGGGAGCGTATTTTACCTAATCAGCCTAACTCACATTACACCTATAATGGAGATTACACATCTTTTGCTGCAACTGGCTAATAAAATGGACACGCACTTTTGCTCTCTTGTTTGCACACTAAAAGATATGTGTAGCGGTGTCGCTGAAGAAGAAACAGTTGGTTCTTTACCCTTCAGTATCCCTAACCTACTCGCACGGAAGGTACAAGCTGGACTCCCTTCCGCTGTCTTTGAGGAGCAGGCTAAGCTGTGCAGTCAGCAAGGCAGTGAGTTGTCCTCAAACATGGCGCCGACATGTTCCGAAACCCCTGAGCTGATAGGAGTGCGTACTGTTCACATGGTAAACTCTGGGGATCTGACTCGGGATTCCCTAAAGTTGAGACCGACAGCCGTGAGACATCAAGATCAGGCTAGCTCTGGATTGCTCCTTTTAACCACCGTACCAGTAAATATAGCTCACAGCCTATACTGTCTGGATCTATTGAAGTACAGAAATCTGTATGGAAACTCCTGTCTATTTGCACAACAGGAGGTCACCACACCGTTGCTAAAATTCAACCGCAATCCTACGCTGAGGTATATTTGTATTGCCCTAACACTGCAGCTTATTCCCTGGGTGATCTTGCTACTTGTGGATACGGAGCCTGGCCAGACAGAACCCTATAAGGACACTCTACGATGGACACTCATGGGCATAGGTTAGCCTTGTTAAGAGAACCCTCACACGTGGAAAGACTTTTCAGTGCTACCGGGTGTTTCTAGGTGTGCTTTCCCAGGGTTAATGAACTGCTTCTTATTGTAGCGCTTATAATAACTTTTAACTAGTAGACACTATGCTCACAGAAAATAGTGGAGATGTTTCTTCTGCTAATATTCTACTATGCTGGTATAGGCTGGAAAGCTTGTACCTGAATGTTTAATCCTTACTATTCGTGTTGAGCTTGTGAGAGTTCAAAAATCTTTATTTCTGCATAGAAACTACTAGCCTAGTCTGTAAATTATATTTTAGGGCGTTTCAACATTAACATAGAGTACAATGTTATCGACTTATCCCTCATGTTGAGAAAGACCTTACAGCCCTATGAAGCTCTTCTGTTTAGACTCCCACGGGATCTGTCTAGATCTGCTGCAGCTCACCAATAATATAGAGTTCTATTGTTTGCACCCCCATATAATATCCATAGTTTATCGTTTAGAAGTGAATGTTAAGATGTATTTATGTTTATCTGTCTCACCTTAAATGTTGATTTATTTGTCTTATGTGACATAAGCTGAAGCGGATTTGCAGCACCTCTTAGATTAGGTGCATTTATATGTTTCCTCTGGACAGTAGGGGTTGATGATTGTGCCTTTTGTATGTGTGTTTGTCTTATGGGTGGTTATGATGTGTGTCAAATGAGCCGGATCATATTTCCACAGCATGCTTAATGTTTTTGTTATGGCTTTTATGCCATTCTTTTGTAGGCCATACATATATGAGTTATCCTAGATCACCTCAAATGTATAACTAAGTTAGATGCTCTTTTTAACCTGGGATGTAAGTTACTATTGTTATATATGAGGTCCATTTTTGTTCACACAGACTATACCAACCTGCCAGGGTCAGTCTATCCTCCACTCTTATCATAGGCCTGAGGACACCCGCTGTAGACCCACTTAAAATTCTGAGAATAGGAGATTGTTTTTTAAGCAGGGCCACCATAAGTATCTATATTATCAGTTAATGGTACACGTTGACATCTTTCCTTTTACACTACTCAGTTACAGACACCTAGTACCCCACAACATTTTTACGCGGATTTAATTTCTTCCACGTATCTCATCCCTAGCCCCTATACGTTCAGACGAAACATCTGCTAGGTCTAGATCTTTATAATCACAGAGCTCAATTAGCTTGAGGTCCCTTACGCACACTATATATGGTAGATTGGTATCGATACAATTTTCAGGTTCACTAGCTTAAAGTTGACTCCTCTGGTCTCAGCAAAATTATTATGATATTCAGAGTTAAACTAGATTCTAGTATGTATTTACTTATTTCGCCCTATTGGCAACCATAGCTCAAATATCTGTTATTTTCCCAAGGTAGCCTTATTCTCAGATTAGCTAGCTATAAATTCATACCCTGTTAATAGTTACTATATATACCTTAATGGCTACCCCACAGGTGGCGTAGACATCCCCCGACCTAGACCTAACATAGAATATCACTTGTCATATTCCCCCATCTAACTGTGTTCCAGTAATTCACTACCTCTCCTTTATTCTCTCTCCCTTAGATGGAACACATCTACAACAGTGGCCCAACAACCTCCTCCCCCCCCACTCTCTTTCTTTCTCTTTCTCTTTTCTATGTATTCTCTAAAAGCAGCTTCTGTCTGCTGATTTTCCCCATCTTTCTATCCCCTCACTAGGTCCAAAAGTGACCACTTCAAATCCTAAGTTCCTCCCTAAATGTACATAAGCTATGTAAGGTTCAAGAGTAACCTTCCTTATCAACTGAGGAACCCACTATAGAATATAATATAAATATAAAAATGAGGTTCAAGATGTTTACCCATACAGACCCACTATAACACTGTTGCTTTATCCTGAATGTATCTGTTTGTCATATAATATGTTATTTTTATTTCATGGTATTTCATATTGGTTGTATTATTCACATAACCTCAATAAAAAATTAAAAAAAAAAAAAAAAAGTATTTTCATATCAATGTGCAGGGTAAAAACATTGATGTCCCACACCCCTGAACAATTTATTCATAATCATATCATATAGTCATACATCACATAATCATATAATAAAATATAAAATTGTCAATAGTATAACTAATGATATTACAATACTTACTATAAAAAAAAACACTGCAACATCAAAGCTTATGTTCACAATAATATCCTGCAGGTAAATACAATCCCAAAATAAAATATAAACCTGGTTGTGTGCGGCATAATAATAGGACAACTCTCCCAGGTGACATGTATCCTAAATTACCAAAATGAGAGGGTTGGAGTTAAGAACTGTCATAGCATCGCTGTCCCTCGGTCACAATCCCCTCGCTGTCTCCGTAAGCGACAAAGTATGTGTACACTCAGGGGCCAAAGGCACTCTATCAAAAGGGCAAAAAAACATCAAGGCTGAGTCATACGGCCATCCAATTCCAAACTACATAAGGACTCTCTTCCGTGTTTAGAAAATTGACAGGGAAATGGTCTGGTAGGCAGCTGTATCAGTCAATAAAGGTAGTACCCTATAACAGTGTTATAGGTATAACAGTGTTTCAGAAACTATGTGAAATCCGACCTCAATGTCTAAAGATAGAAAGAAAAAAAATAATCTTGCAGGCAGCTGTATCAGCTGTAAGGGTAGGGGCTTTATTCGTATACATAACAAGACCAGTGTTGCAGGACATAAAAAGAATGGGTCAGTGATTTCAAAGTGGGTGAAAGTGTCAATATATAAACAGAAAGTGAAATGTCAAATGAGGAAAAAGTTTTATGATCAATTGATAATAAATTAATAGTAAATATTGAAAGAATATAAATATATAATAATAAACAGTGAAAACTTGGTGAACAATTTATGATCAATTGATAATAAATTGAAAAAATACATATGTATATAGTAATAACTCAATAAGAAATTGGTGATACATGCACTATGATGTGAAATGACAATGGTATGTCTTATCAAATGTACTCTATAAAGAACCCCAGGTAAATGATAAAATAAATAATAATAAAAATTATAATAGTGCTATATGTATACTAAAGAGATAATCTAAAAATTAGTAATGAAAACGTGATCACCGGCATTCATAAGGACAGGCTTGTTTGTGCAAATGCAACATGGCCATTGAGAGTGATAAAACATTCTGACCCTGACATATGTGAACCTATGTCAGAAATGGTCCATCCATCCAAATAAACGCAACATGATATGTTTGATGTATATTCATCCAAACAACCAAAATAGATGTGTATACCTCATATTATATGGAATAGTGTAAATTCTTAAAAGTGATATATATATGTGTGCTCAAATATGAGGCCTAAAAAAAATATATATGTCTATATACAATATAACAGAGTGACACAAAAATAAAAGGCAATAATGTGGTACTATGAGTGTATAAAATAAAAATTTAATATCTGGCATTCATAAAGACAGGCTTACTTGTAAATATGCCACATAACTAATAGAAATAATAGAACCTTCAAAAGCTCACATATGTGGTCCTATGTGAAAAAGGGGTCCACCCATCTAAATGAATGCCAAATAAAACCTTTTATACATGAAAAGTAAACCTAATCATATTATAAAGGACTGTGTATAATCAGGTGAATGCTGCCATATCTAGGTTATCATTTAGACCATCAGGCTGCAATGTTTTTAATTTCATGATCCAGTAAGACTCTCTCCTTCTAAGGGTCACAAATGCATTACTATGAGATCTAGGGATCAGCTCAATGGGTATGATATTAGTAGGGTTTTTCTATTTGTTATGAAAATGTAGGAAATGTCCAGACACACTATGGGTTCTAGAATTGATTTTGATGTTGTATGCACGCTCGCCCCATCTTTTTTTGACCTTACGGCAGGTGCGACGAACATATTAGGCCCTGAGTTTACAGCCGGTTGATTACAGTTAGCTGGACTACTGAAAAGCTCCGGCCCACCTCATCAGCACCATTGGGTGCACCACATTTGTGAGTATATTTCATATTCTTTATACCAATATCATTTGTCTTGGTGGTACTAGGCCATTGTGGCGCCTCTGTTTCTCTTCCATAGATCACTATTTGCCAGGATTTGACCGTCCTTTGACAGAGAGCTGCCTTGCTCTGGATTTTATGGACTCACTGTTTAGTTTGTATATGCATTGATTGTTTAGTATTTATTTGTGTGCTATAGTGCATACATCTTACCCTCTCTTTTTGAATAATAACATTGTGCTCATGCCCATGGAGTTGTGGCTGACACTGCACTAATTGGCTAAAATGCAAGTCAATAGATAATAAATAAATAGCCATGTGATCAGGGGGCTGTCAGAAGATGCTTAGATACAAGGTATTCACAGAGGTAAAAAGTATATTAATATTACAGTGTTGGATATGCAAAACTGGGGAATGGGCAATAAAGGGATTATTTATCTTTTTAAACATTAACAATTTTGGAGTTGACTGTCCCTTTAATTTATAAATCCTCACTATCACTCAGCTAATATTCACTGTTATACTTCAGACATAGAGGCCTATTTATCAAAGGACTTGCGGACCTGATCCGACAGTGCGGATCAGGTCCGCAAGACCTTGCAGAATGCAGAGAGCAATACAATCTCCGTATTCAGCATTACACCAGCAGCTCACAAGAGCTGCTGGTGCAACGCCGCCCCCTGCAGACTCGCGGCCAATCGGCCGCCAGCAGGGAGGTGTCAAGCAACCCGATTGTACTCGATCAGGTTGAATTGTGGCAATTCCTGTCCGCCTGCTCAGAGCAGGTGGACAGGGTTATGGAGCAGGGGTCTTTTGACTGCTGCTTCATAACTGCTGTTTCTGGCGAGTCTGAAGACTCGCCAGAAACACGGGCCCACAAGCTCCATACGAAGCTTGTTAAATGGGCCTCTTAATCTTGAGTTAAATGACCACTCACATGCTGTTTCATTTTTCTTTCTCTATAAAAAGTGTTCTGATTCCCTAGCTACTAACAGACCTATACATATCTGTACTTAGCTATGTCTGTCAACAACGATTACCTGAGGCCACATCACAAATAATAATTAAAATAATAGGAATTAAAACAAAGTCAGTTTTTCAGTACTATAGATATGATATTTCTATCAATTTATTCAAAAATTATTACAGATTTTACAATTTTTTTCTTTTTTAAGTTTTTGACAAGTTGTGAATTCTGTCTTTGCTTTTTTTTCCCATCATGCTATATTTTATGGTAAATGTGTAAAATGTAAAACTATATTTAAAAAACATGGAAATACAAACAGTTATTATTATTATAATTTATTTGTATGGCATTACCACATGTTTACCATAGCTAATAAATATGCATTTTGCACTGTTTTGTAGTTTATTTTGCCACCTTTAAAACTTACAGAGAGGGGCAGGGTTTACATTTATGTAACCCATAAATAAAATGTATGAATTTGCTCAGGTGGCCATAGTGTTTTCTCTATAATTATCCCTGTGTATATCTATAAAACAATCTGTACAATGTTATTTACAGTCTCTACATGGCAGCATGCCAGATTTAAATTATATTAAAAAAATGAATAGTAGAGAATAGCAAGTAAACATTTTTTTGCATGAAAAGTACAGTATTAAGTTAGAGATGTATATGCTGGAGTTGAAACTAAGGAAGTGTGTATTTATGCACAATTAGTCTATTGGAGTGACTGCTCAATTGACAAAAAATACAAACAATTTCCCAGGTCAGTGGGAGAATGCACAATTAGTCTATTGGATTGATAACTTTGTTGGAGAACAAGGCCAAGCTCTCCAAGCAGAAAAAAACAAACATTTTATTTATATTTTTAAAAAAACTTCAACATAATATAAGTAAACATACAAATTGTGTATAAAATTAAAATAGTTTATAATAGTTCCTGTGAATAATAGGAGTTTTTTTTTTTTTTTTCGTTTTTTTTTAATAATAGGCGATTTTATGTGAAGTAGATTGTGTGTGTGTATATATATATATATTATTATTTTTTTTAGTCTCCATCATGAGTTAATTCTGGAAATACAATCTTCCACTGCTCATGATATCAGATTTACACATTCGTATTTAACAGAAGAGTTGTTATCACACATGCTGGGAAGCAGCAGTAGTGTTCATGATCCACCATTTCACAGGGCTTGCTTCCCAATGAATCAGGAAATAGTTTCCATGGTTTTAATTACCATAATTTTGCACCAATTATTTTTTTTCTGTTGAATACATTTGCATAATCTAACTACAGTATATGAAACAAAACATCAGCTTTGTTTTGTAACTGGCAAAGTCATAGAAATGATAAGCTATGAAAGTGCCAACGATTTTGTACTGTTTGGAACCTCCAAACAATTTTCTCATTAAAATGCAAACATCTGTGAACTGGACATACGGCTTGAAGATGAAAGTAAATGTGAAGTGACCTTCATTCAGGCTGAACAAAAAGAATATTTCAAAAAGCGTTTTGATTGAAGTTATACAAAGCAAATTAAAAGATAATAATAATAAAAATATACCTAAGGCTACAATTTACTACCAAAATATTTCATAAATATTTGAAAGCTTAATTTCATTCAAATATTCTGTAGGCATTTTAATGCCTGATTTAGAATTTTTTTTATAATGTTCCTTCTAGGGAATAAAATAGCTTTTTTTTCTCTCAAAACCAATGTAGCAAATGTTTGATATATAATTTGAAGGAGATTTTTTATTGCTGATTGGTTTGATATATGCAATCTGCTATAGATACTGGAAGGAACTTTAACATAGCAGCTATTTACAATACTGTGTTAATTATAAAAATATGGTAATGACGGAATAAATATTAATTGCACTCTTCAAAAGTGTAGTAGATTGATATCTGGTAATGGACTATCTAGAACTAATGTAAACATAAACTCTAGTCTATATTAAATTTCCAACAGAACAAACTAAAAGTTTATGTACAATATATGGCTAAAATTATGTATGTATTATAGCACATGGAAATTTTTCTGAGAAGGCTTTCCACAATATGTTGTGATGTTTCTGTGGGAATTGGTGTCCATTCTGAAAAAAAGGAAAAGTGAGTTCAGGCACTGATGTTGGACAAGAAGGTCTGTCTGACAATCAGTGTTCCAATTTATCTCAAAGGTGTTCAATGGGGTTGAGGTCAGAGCTCTCTTTATGTCACTCAAATTTCTCTACACTAAGCTCATCAGACCATAATTTCATCAACCTCATTTTGTGCACAGGGGCACAGCAATACTGGAACAAGAAAGGACCTTACCCAATTTATGCCACAAAGTTGGAAGCACCCAATTGTCTAAAATGTCTTTGTTGCCTGTAGAATTAAATTGATCCTAGCCAAGACCCTGAAATAAAGCCCCTAAACCATTATACTTCCTCCATTAAACTTTACAGTAGGCACATTTAATTCTCCTGGCATCAACAACACTGATATTTTTTCCATTAGACTGCCAGATAGCGAATCAAAATTCACCACTCAAGAGTATATGTTTTTACTGTTCCAGTTTCCAGTTATACTTAAGCTGCTGTCCAGCTGCAAGTTGGAAAAAATAGCCACTCAGCATCAGCAGTGCATTGGTTTCCTGTGATCTCATGAGATTTCACCAGATTCACACTCTGTTGCAAGTCCTGGGAATAGCATTCTGATTGGCTGCTTAAAGTCTCTTTTCAGTGGGGGGTAACAATCTTCCTTTTTTACATAGAGATGTGTAGGTGATAGTTTCTAGTCAGCTTGTTATGCTGCATCACTTTCAAGTGCTTCCTTGGGTATCATGTCCCTTCAATAGGTGATTTTTACATGCTATGCACTTCCGCATTTCGCAGTCACACTCTATGAGTTAGCTTGGACTACCACTGTGTGGCTAGGCTGTTGTAGATACTTCCACTTCACAATAATAGCACTCACTGTTGGCCAGGGCAAATATAGTAGGGAATACATTTCACAAACTGACTTGTTGCAAAGGTGACATCCTACCACGTTTAAAATCATCACTAAGCTCTCCATTATAACTCTCTGTACTGCCAATGTTTATGTCAGGGTGCCAGGAATCAGACTGAGATGAGAAGTGCAAAAATAATCACAACTTTATTAATAGCAAAAAATATTTAAAAGTTCACAAGTCAAATAACAAGCCAGGAGTCAAAACCAGAGCTGGTAGTCATACGAGCTGAGTCAGGAGAAAAAAAAAGAATAGTCAGACGAGCCGGAATCAGGAACAAGGAAAACAGCAGAGTCAGGAACAAGCCAGGGATCAGGAACCAGGAAGGACATCAGGCAGGCAGGTAAAACACAGGAACTCTCACAAACAGGTCTGAGACAATGCAAAGGCAAAGCATACTGAACAGAGGCCCTTTAAATAATAAGTGATAACATCACAATTCTGAGACAGCATCCTGTCTCACAAGGATGATGCAAACCAGTCTGGCCATAAAAGGAAGTGCAGGAAATGAGCAGCATCCCCCACAATTTACCATATTCAAGAAGAGAGGTGAGCAAAATAGCTGCCAGCAGCACATGGCAAACAAACAGGGAAAAAACTCTGACAGTACCCTCCCCTCAACGATCCCTCCCCTGTGGGAGGACAAAAGGTTTATTGGGGAAACAGGCATGGAAAGCGCGGAGGAGGGCGGGAGCATGAACATCAGAGGAGGGAACCCAAGAACGCTCCTCCGGATCGTAGCCCCTCCAGTGAACCAAATACTGTACACGGCCCCTGGACATACGAGAGTCAATAATGCTGCTGACCTCATACTCCTCATGGTTGTCAACAAAGATAGGACGGGGGCGAGGCAACACAGTGGTAAACCGATTATAAACCAATGGTTTCAAGAGGGAGACATGAAAAACATTGGAGGTGCGCATAGCAGGAGGAAGGTCAAGAGCATAGGCCACAGGATTAACCCGTCGGAGTATTCGTAAAGGACCAACATAAAGGGGAGCCAATTTATTGAAAGGTACATGAAGGTTCAAGTTGCGGGAGGACAGCCAAACTCTCTTACCAACCTGGTAGGAAGGTGCGGGCAGACGCCTACGATCAGCCTGAAACTTTTGGTGCTGCATAGAACGATGAAGGCAATCCTGAATCTGCACCCACGTGGAACGGAGTTGCCAGAGATGCTCCTCCAAAGCCGGAATACCCTTAGACATGAATGAATCGGGCAACAAGGATGGTTGAAACCCATTATTCGCCATGAACGGGGATAACCTTACACATGTTGATGTGAGGCTTGTGTACAACTGTTCGGCGATGGAAACCCATTTCATGAAGCTTTGAATAAACAGTTCTTGTGCGTATGTTGCTGTCAGTCGCAGTGATGCCACAGATAATAAGTGATTATTGTGCTCTAAACTCTTCAGCACTCGGCAGCCATGCTCTATGAATTTGCATGGTCTACCACATTGTGGCTAGGCTTGTGTTGCTCTTAGATGCTCCCATTTCACAATAATAGCACTTACACTTGACCAACAAAGATCTTGCATTAGAGCCAGCACAAAATATCTGTAAGAAACAGTAAACCACTTTCCTTTCTGAGCACACGTCTTCTCTATTGTTTCGAAATATAACAAGCTGGAATAAATGGCTGAGAGATTCAGCTCATGACAAGTCCTTACTAATGCACTGAACTATAACACAGTGTTTCAACAGAGCCCTGGGGTAAGAGAGCAATGAGACTAAACTTAGTAGCTGAATGCTCTCTAGCACTTTAATCAGCTCCTACAAAGCAAACAATTAAGAACTAGAAGTAACTGTAAGTTTATAAATTCAAATATCAAAGAAAGACATACCTTTTTATACCTTTTTTTTTATTATTTACTTGCATAGGTTACTTAATGCAGGTCTCCTAATAGCAGAGGTATCCAGGGTAAAGGCCATCTTAGTCAGACAGTCAAGGTCTCACGCAAAACAGCAGTGCAAATCATTAAAGAAATAAGTCCACAAACAAGCTAAAGCTAAAGACATATACCAGGGAAAGAAGAAATCAAACCAGAATATCCAATTAGTAATTGTCTGAGCAGAGGTAAACTCAATACACAAGCAACCACATGCTACAAACACAGAGCTAAAATAGGCTACTGCAATTAAAACTAATTGATCTTCTAGACCTACTTAAAGTTAAAGTACACCTGATTGCAGCAGGAACAGAAATAACTCTTTTAGAAAAGTGCCTGTTATGACAGAGCCCCCCCTCAAGCACAACCTCAGGGAGTGCCAAAACAGCCTGGATGGATAAGCAGCAGATCTAAACTTATCTGCATAATCCTTCTGTTTTTCCTCAGCACCATGTAAAGCTAACTGAACTTTTCAAAAATTCAAAATTGCTTTTAATGACAGTCAGTCTCTCATTTAAAGAGGGTACCGGGGTAATGGAAAATAAACCAGGGAGAAAAACAGGGTGCAAACCATAATTCACAAAAATTTAGAGATTTTCAGAGATGACTGCATACTATTATTAGAAGCAAATTCAGTAGTTGAAATAAAAGTAAACCAATCATCCTGCAAAAATGAAGTACAACAACACAAATATTGGGCCATCTTCAAAACCGATCAACCACAACTATGATGCAGGAATAGCCATTAGATGGAGGAAGATCAACAATAAAAACAATAGAGATACATGACCAAGTTTTCTGGGGAACAGGTAATGACTGTAATAACCCTGCAGCTTTATGGGTACTATGTTTTGGACTTGCACATACCTCACAGCACAGAAAAAAAATCCTCCACCTCCTCCTGCCACTTAGGACACAAAAAATAGCTAGAAAATAATTTATTTCTGTTACTAATACCCCCAATTACCAGGTGACAAATTCTCTTGAAAATGATTCAATATTTCAAAATGAAGCTCTAGGGGACCTATCACCTTATCATGTCACATAGTCAAACCTTTAATGATAGAAGTAGAATATTCAGGAGGAAGAGAAACAAGATCAGCACTATGCAATGTATCCCTAATAGAACCGGTTACTGCAATGGAATTAGAAAGGGCAAGAATGGTTTCACAACAATTATGAGATACAGAATCATCCTCAGACATCCTTGACAAAGCATCTGCCTTGCCATTTCTTCAGCCAGGATTAAATGTAATCAATAAATTAAATCTTGCAAAAAATAAAGCCCAGTGAGCATGCCTGGGCTTTAAACGTTTTACCGATATAACATATTTTAAGATTTATACGGCCAGTGTAAACAGTCACTGGATGTAATGCCCCCCTCTAGCAAATGTCTTCAATCCTTTAGAGCATCTTTAATTATCCACAGTGCCCTGCATCCCCTACATCCTAGTTTTGATCAGCAAGAGACAATGGGGTAAATTTTTCAAGCTCCGTACGGAGCTTGATGGCCTGTGTTTCCGGCGAGACTTCAGGCTCACCGGAAACAGAAGTTATGAAGCAGCGGTCTAAAGACCGCTGCCCCATAACCAGTCTGCCTGCTCCTTGTGGAGGACAGAAATCAACACAATCGAATAAAATCGGGTTGATTGACACCCCATGCTAGTGGCTGATTGGCCGCAAAACTGCAGGGGGCGGTATTGCACCAACAGTTCACAAGAACTGTTGGTGCAATGATAAATGCTGACAGCGTATGCTGTCAGCATTTATCGATGTGCAGTGGACATGATACGCTACATTCCGCTTGCACATTAAGAAATTGACCCAAATTTCCTAGATAAAAAGGCTACTGGATGAAGAATTCCTTTCTCACCTGTCCTCTGAGACAACACTGTTCCAATAGCCACCACAGAAGCATCCACCTCCAAAAAGAATGGTTTAGCCAAATATGTCTGGACTAAAGTAGGGGCCAAAAAAAAGTTGCTTTAAGTTATCAAAAGCTTCCTGGGCTTCAACAGACAAATTACATTTTGACTGAGAACTAGTCAGTTTAATTATAGGGGCTCAAATGGTTGTAAAATACCCTGATAAATTTACGATAAAAATTAGCAAACCCAATAAATCTTTGTATATATTTTACATTAGTGTACTGACCAATCAGTAATAGCATGAATCTTTTTCGGGTCCATTTTATTATGCCCTGGAGATACTATAGAAAAATCCACAGAAGTAACGTCAAAAAGACATTTCTAAAGTTTGGCATAAAGCTGATTTTTATGCAAACAAGCAGAACCTATTTTTACATGAATCTCATATTTTCAATGTACTGAGAAAATTACAAAATTCATTAAGATATATAACTAAGAAAGTGTAAAGAATATCTATGATAATGTAATTTAAACATTTTTTGACATTTCGCAGGAGCATTACAAATACCGAAAGTAAATATTCAAAGTGACTATATATGGTTTAAAAAGCAGTCTTCTGGGGGAGTGTCCAAGCAGTGGCTATAAGCAGTCACATTCTTCTTGAGCTCTGAGAGAAAAAACAGTAATCTGCCAATCACTGTTATAAAATCACAGATTTCATCAAAATTGTTAGCGTTCTTCTAAATATCTACTACCAAATTTTCAGCCCAATCGCTGTGTTAATGATCCAAGAGACAGAAATGGACAACTGAGGCCTGTAATGGAGGAAATCTCACAGGCAGCATCCCCCCCTCACCAAGAACTCCGGGGTATCTAGCCAGAACTGGTTACACTCAACAGTTATATCAACATCTCAGGTTTCCTAGAGCTTATATCGCCTTACTATACAAGCACAAACCCTTAAGCAACTCGACCACACAGCAAACGACAACGCTGAATTTTATGGCAGCCATGTGGGTTGACGACTCTCCTAAAAAATGGATCTTGAATTCGCTAAAATAGAGGCCATGCCACAATCTTTAATGGACAGAATGTCCTCAGAACAAGAATTACAATCCCTCATTGATAGAGCAGGGCTTGAATCTCTGGAAGCCACTCAGGGCAGTATACAATATATTATAGTTTAACCAGCTCAAGCCCATATATCTTTCTTGTTCCTTGGTTAATGGTTTTATTTCCCTACATGAATACCTCTGTCTTATCTCTGTAATTTTGAACGTTTTTGCCTGAATGACCCTTAGCTCAAATGTCAATAGATACACCCTCCCCATTCCTTAACTTTTTTTGCAAGCCTATCTGACGCTAATATATCTCTCTCCCTCAGCCTGATTTTAAAGTATATCTGCCCCAGTCTTGCAAGCAATACACAGTCCTGCATTTTAGCTGTCCCACTGCTCGGCAAACAGGTAGCCTCTAGAAAATAGAATGACAGAGCAAAGAGAGGAGGTGGCATTGTAATTTATGTTGACAATTACACAAAGTACACCCCCTTACAAAAATTTAGCTCTCCTGCCACCTTTGATTCCCTTTCTGGCACAATTGAGATCCTGTGCAGTAAATCAATCATTGTTGCATGAATATGCCGCCCACCTAGCTCCCCTGTGCATTCCCTTTCTGACATAGCACATCTCCTTAGGGAAACCATAGCTCTAAACCCAAAAAGTGAAATTTTGGTTTTTGGAGATTTTAATATTGATTGGCTGAATCCGAAAAATAATAGTTGTTGCTCGCTGTTTAAGACTTTGCAGCTAACACAATTAATCTCATCCCCATCTCGCATAAACATCAAAAGCCATAATCACACCCTGCTCGATTGGATTCTCTCCACTTCTCCTGACCAAATCCAGGAGGCAGGTGTTCTCCCTAACAATTTCAGTGATCACTGCTTAGTGTACTGCGTGCGCAAAATAAAGGCAACTAAATCCTCTCATGGGCGCCATGTACTAAGGCGTCAATTTTTTCGCACAGACCGTATTGAAATAACCCACCGGCATTCGCACCATGCGGATGGCACTTCGTTACATGAATGTACTAAAAACCAAGCCGTAAAATTTCGCGTCTATTGTGTGTCGAAGACAATCGGATTATTGATAACTTTGAAGCTTCGTTCGGCGCGAAAGAGCAAAGTTAGAAGATTATTCGGCGCTCGTAAGAAGATTATTTGGGAGAAAATTAGTGACGCAGTGAGTGCTCAAGGACCCACTTAAAAAGATATCGAGTCCTGCAAAAAAAGGTTCAACGATATCAAGCGTCAAACTAAATCCAAAATTGCCAAAGAAAAGCAATATGCCCGAGGTACTGGAGGCGGACAACCTTATGTCGCAGATTTGACATTGGTTCAAGGTATTCTGCTATTTCATTGTAAAGTTGCATAATAGCTTCTCTATCCAAACGGAATCTCTGGATAATCTCTCGATCAGAAATGCTTTCCAAACCCATACGTGGAAGGAAAACTCTAGGGACTCTAATTCTTCTACCTCTCCTTCTCTGCAAGTTGTTAACCGGTGCCTGTATAGCCCTTCTTCCTCGTAATTGAATTAATCGGAAAAGAAACATGTGTAAAACTGTCTCCATCTTCATTCACTGATCCAAAAACCAATAATGCTACAATAGTAGTCTAGTCCTTTCACTTAAGTACTTCTACCTGGCGTCAGGTTGATAACCCCTATAGTTTTCTATTGTATTCGCTACCTAAATGGTCGCGAAGGAAATCACGCAAAGTTAAAGTGAAAGTTGGAGCGGGCGGATTAGTTGTAACATTCATAATTTCCGATTACAGCGAATTTACGTGCGATCGAACATGTAGTAAGTGGAAAAAGGCTTCGGAACGATGAGTTGAGTAAAATTACGATCGCTGATGAAAAATAGTGGTTTTTCGAGCAGATCGCAGATTGATACATACGAGAAGCAGATCGTGAGCGAATTTTGACGCGGAAATACAGACGGACGGTCACTTCGAAGCTTAGTACATGGCGCCCATAAGGTTAAAATCACCAGCTCCTTAAAATTTTTTAATCTTCAATCATTTCTAAATTACATCAAGAACCTCCCCTGGCACAGATTAAACTTAATCCCAGATTTAGACTCTGCAGTTGAATTCTTTCAGTCTGAACACAGCTGACCTCCTTCAAATGTACCAGTTTCGGGATTCATTATGGTCAAAGTCCAAGCATACTGTCTCTATGAACGATCACTGTGTGACAGGGACTAGGTGCTGTACTGTCAATCAATTAACACATTACCTTTCTACTGAGCTATTGATACCTGGGGGTATATTTATCAAGCTCCGAATGGAGCTTGATGCCCTGTGTTTCTGGCGAGCCTGTAGGCTCGCCCAAAACAGCAGTTATGAAGCAGCGGTCACAAAGACCGCTGCTCCATAACCTGTCCACCTGCTCTGAGCAGGTGGACAGACATCGCCAGAAATCAACCCGATCGAGTACGATCGGGTTGATTGACACCCCCCTGCTGGTGGCCTATTGGCCGCGAGTCTGCAGGGGGCGGCGTTGCACCAGCAGCTCTTGTGAGCTGCTGGTGCAATGCTGAATACAGCAAGCGTATTGATCGCCGTATTCAGCGAGGTCTGTCGGACCTGATCCGCACTGTCGGATCAGGTCCGACCGACCTTGATAACTTGGGGCCCTGATGTTAAATATAATTCTCCCACTATGCATACCACTTAATCTCTTCCCATCCCTTTGGCTACCATTTTGTTTTTTGTTTTGTTTAAACATAAACGGCTCCGCCCCCCCTTTATCCCCTATATTTTGAGCGGCGCTCGCCTGCTGACTTCTCTTCCCTCCCCCCCCTTACATAAAGGCCTAAGTGTGGCCATTTCAAGAACCAACCCCCCCACATCTTATTAACTTGGTGTCAGAAGGTTACAGAATATTTTACCAGTGGTGGTGGGGACTATTTTCTATTCTCTATGTAATATAATTATATGGCCCAAATGTGGCTGATCACCTGACTATCATAGGTCTCTTAGCTCTCGTGTCTATTTGACCCAAAAGTGGTCATCTGATTTGTCAGTCAATTATGCTATAATATCATAAAAAATGAGGTTTAAGAAGCCTATTTCTTGTTATAAATGTAACATTTTTCCTTTTTTCTTCAAGTATTAATATATCTTAAACAATGGTGTATTTGTTTTTGATGTTATAAGGCGATCATTGTTTGTTATTCATATCGCAAAACCTCAATAAAAAACTATTAAAAAAAAAAAAAATTGTACAATGCTTCCGTGACTACTACACAAACTGTAAAGAACTAACACCTTATATCTCTGACAGCGTCTGCTTCTTGTACAAAACTCTTGGAACTTTCTCCCACCTAGCGAAACCCCCTGGAAGGATTCCACACATCTTTTTCTAATTCATATTGAAAAACCGTCTTCATCTAAAACGCACTCGCCTTTCATGTGCGCTAAGGAACTCACCCTTATATCTTCTGGAGGGCTAACGCAAGTAATTCCGCTACAAATTATGGCAGCATAAATGGCGTGCCACAGATAAGGTTATAACATATTTTTTACTCTTATATGCCTGACTTTTAATGTTAAACGGACATAAATCATTCTGTTAACGACGTTGATTTTTAGGTTATAGCCCACTTTCGGGCTTTATAGCCTACGGATTTCTATTTACCTTACATTACCTTAAAAGAATGAAGACCAACTAATTACGCTGTCAATCAACCCACGAGGTTACATGATAACCTGAAAAGATATACCAAAGGTAAGATTAAGCACCAAGGGAATATACCCTCTTGCTTTATACATGAGGCTCCCTAGCTGGCCTCATATGAGACTGATAGAAAAATAGAGGAGGTATAAAGCACCTGTAAGGCTGGGTATTATATAAGTCACTGGTTAACCAAATATTTTAGCTCCTTAAGACACTAAATATAAGTGAATGTAGATTGGGTTAAAAATAAACTTAATACAATAAGATGGATTTGAGAACAATATGTTTACACCCTAATTATGATAGTATAAACAGTGGTACAATATAGATGGGAATATCAGGTGAGATAAAATCAGGTAAGACAAAAATCAGATAAGATAAAAATCAGGTAAGATAAAAATCCACAAATATATGTTAAATATAAATCAAATTAAAAAATATTATTTAATTCAATATGATGGATTAAAAGCAAGTATACAATCAGCTAAAAAGTAGTGTAACAGTGGTACAATATAGATAGAAATTTTGGATAAGATAAATTCACAAATGAGAAATAAAAATAAAAATAAGAAATGTCCAACATTTGAGTAAAATTGTCCAATAAACCAAAAGTCCAACCTTTATTTCAAAAAGTCATTAAATGTAGTCTTTATATCCAAAATGGGTGATGATACAACTGATGTCATGAGGGAATAAAGTGTGGAAAAAGTGAAAAAATGAAAAATTGAAAAATTGATAAATGTGATATTTGCAAAAATTAAAAAATCAAAAAATTAGAAATATATATATATATTTACAGATTATGTTAGAAAGAGACGAACCACAGTAGAGCTATATGAGATACTGTGTAAAGATGGGGGATTACAGCACTCTATAGAGCTTCATTTTACTTTACTTTGTAGGTGTTTGACTGAAAGCAATTAAGAAACAAACAAACGGATGCACATAAGATCTGGTCAGCGGCAAATTTATTTACATAGTAACAAACATACTGAAAAGTTATTGCAATTTGTCATGGTATAAGCAATTATATTACTACCACTGCAGTGGGATATTCATATCAAGATATATTGCTAAAACAGCTAGTATAGTTGCAACATTGTATATTGATCCTGTAAATCAACAAAGGAAAGTAGCTAATAATCATGTAGGATTACTTTTGATCATATATACGACCTGTATAAAGTGTCCTCCTTATGATTGAAAAAGTAGAAAGGGACAAGATATTTCCAAAGAGTCCGTTTCTGCCTGGGCCCAGGTTTCAGGTGTAAGGAAACTCAAGAATGAACTTTATCCGGGCTCATTCTTTACTTTAAACATGATCTTTGTCGATAAGATTTTTCATGCTAGAACTCCAAGGTAAATGCGTCCTCTACAACTAGCATGAATAGAAGATACTTTGTTGCAAAATGCCGTTATTATTCACAACTCAGGACAATTGCAGCTTTCCAGGAAACTGCGGTAAATAGTGGTCCGAGTATCTGCTTCAACACATTCTTCCAGACTTCTGTAATATAGCCACAGTCCAGGTATCTGTGTTAGTGCTCACCTCCGGCTCCACTTTTGTAGCCGCAAAACAGCGGTAAGTAGCGGTCCGAGTGTCTGCACTCAATACGTTAGTATCCAGGTGTCTGTGTTTGTGCTCACCTCCGGAACCACCTTATATCCGCAAAGACTACAGTGATTAGTTCGGATATGGATACTGAAGCTTCATGACGAGTCGGGACAGGTGCTTCCGACCTCAAGCTGCTTGCTGTCTCCACTTCAAAGTCAATTCACCTTTACTTGTAGGGATATTGACTAGACCGGGTGACAGATATTTGTCTTCATACCCTTGATCCGAACTTAGGTACACTGCAGATAGGTGTCTGTCGTCGACGCACGTTTCGCCCCACAATGCTCAGCGAAAGCTAGGGCCTCATCAGGACTACCTGACACCTGTATTCTCCTACCGATTATTGGATTTTTTTCTAGGGGGGTGTGTTTATTTCCGGTAAATACACATTTGCAATTGGTTTCCCACAGACAAGCCTCCATAGAAACTATCCAATTACTAGGAGAATTAGACTTGATACAAATGCATCTTAAATCTGCCGCGAGGACACAGAAATCATGTGCTCCGCTAGTCAAATATTGCCATCATATACAACACTAGGTTAGACATGTAGAAAATTGGAAACTTAGATAGAGCAGTAATTTTCAGCAACGAGTTTTAGCATTTACTTGATAGTAATTATTTGCTGACCAAATGATTATACCAGCTAGAAAAATAGTTTTTCATTTTGTTACCATAATTAGCCCAGAAAAGAAGCATATTCTATTCTTTCATTTAGACCAGTAGGAGTCATTGTTTTTAATGTATATGTCCACCTGGCTTCTTTTCTAAGAAGGCACTTGTCCTCATCTCCTCCTCTTCCATTTGTAATCCCTTTATCAATTGCTATAAATTTTAGAGACACAGTGCTGCTATTGTGTACCTCTTTAAAGTGGCGAGCTACACTTGTGTCCCTTTCATAGAGAATGTCATCCCTGTGCTCCTGCACCCTGTCCTTGAGCATTCTTTTCGTTTTTCCAACATAGAACAGGGGGCAGGAGCACTGCAAGAGATAGACAACCCCTACTGTGTTGCAATTTGCAAAGTGTCTTATTTCGAAATTCTTGCCTGTGTGGGTGCAAAAAGTTTTACTTTTTAGGATATATGGACAGTAGACACAATGTCCACAGGGATAGGTGCCTTTAACCTGTTGATGTTTATTTAGCCAGGTGGTTTCAGTCTGTGATCTAACAAATCTACTTTTAACTAGTTTGTTTCTTAGATTTGGTGATTTCTTAGCTGTCATCAGTGGGTATTGTCCTACCTTATCTGCTATTTTATCATCTAGTGTTAAAATGTGCCATTTCTGTGCTAATATGGATCGAATATTGTGCCATTGGCAATTATAAGTTGTAATAAACCTTAAGTTATTTTCAACTTTTTTCTCTTTTTTTGAATACAGGAGGTCATCCCTATTCATTTTCCTCACTTTATTTAGGGTATATCTAATCAATTTTCGTGAGTATCCCCTTTCTATAAATCTTTGGCACATCTGATCAGCATGATGATCGAATTTTGTCCTGGAGGAGCAGTTTCTCCTTAATCTCAACAATTGGCTGAAAGGTATGCCTTTCTTCAGAGATTCAGGATGACTGCTTGATGCCTCCAGGACACTATTCGTTGCTGTACTTTTTCGGTAATTCTCAGTAGAGATTTTATTACCTTCTTTTTTAATCACTATATCTAGGAATGGCAGTTCTTTAGTGCTTGAGGCATACGTTAGAAAAATGTTACGGTTGTTTTTGTTTAGATTGGAGACAAATTCTTGAAGACAGGCCAGGGGGCCATCCCACAGCATGAGTATGTCATCCACATACCTAATCCACATGGAAACATGGGAGTCAAACACCTCACCATATTTTTCAAATATGTCCAACTCCCATGCTCCCAGGTGGAGACATGCATATGTCGGAGCACAAACTGCTCCCATGGCTGTCCCCCTGACCTGTCTATAAAGAGAATTGTCAAATTGGAAGCCATTGTTGTTCAAAATGAATTGTAACAGATCAACAACAAAAGCAGTATGTCTATCACTCTCTGGTCCTCTTGATTTAAGGAACTGTTTTGATGCTTTTATCCCTATTGTGTGTGGTATTGAAGAGTAGAGACTTTCAATGTCCAAAGACACCAAGATTGTTTCTGTTTTAACTGATATACCATCCAACTTTCTTAGGAGGTCTGGGGTGTCTTTTACATAAGAGGGGAGGGAGAGAAGGAAAGGTCTTAGAAAAATATCTACATATTCACCAATGTGTTCACTGATACTGCCAATCCCCGAGACTATCGGTCTCCCAGGGGGACTGGTAGGATTTTTATGTATTTTTGGAATTACATAAAAAGTGGGCATTACAGGGTGAGTTGGACTAAGGAATTGAAATTCTTTTATCGAGATGAGACCATCCATCTTCGCATCTTGTAGGATTCTATTAAGTTTAGATTTCATTGATGTCATTGGATTTTTTGAAAATTTTTCATACTGTAATCTATCATTTAATTGTCTTTTTACTTCGTTAAGGTAGAAAGACTCATCCAGGAGGACTAAGTTACCGCCCTTATCAGCTGGCTTGTAAATTACTCCCTTTGCTGTACTTAGTTCTTTTAATGCTTGTCTTTCTTTAAAGCTTAGGTTGTCAGACTGAATCCAGTCTTCAGGTAGTTTTTCAATTTCTTTCTCAACCGCTTTAACAAACATTGAGACAATGGGAACCTGTGCTAACGAAGGCATATATGTTGATTTCAGTTGCAGATTAGTTTTTAAGGCCTAGATTTGGAGTTTGGCGTTAGCCATGAAAACCAGCGTTAGAGGCCCCTAAAGCTGGTTTCTTACGGACTCTGGTATTTAGAGTTCAGTTACCGACACTCAAAAATCACCCAACGCTCAAATTTCTACCGACACCTCAGACCCAGTAGTAAACATATACCGACAAAATAAACATTCACGAATCACAAAACAAATATTACACAAAGTACACTTACACTCATACAAACACTACACTATGTTTATTTTTAAGATTTAATAATTTTTCATCAAAATACAAAGGATCAAAGTTGCGAGATCTCGGGTGTTAGAAAAAAAAAATACACAAATCCATTTTCCCATTGACTTACATTGACACACGGGAAAAGACCCTCATATACCTACATCTAACTAATAACATTATCACAAATATACACTCATCGATGCATACAAACAAAATACACCACATGACATAAAAAAATATTTATTTATTACAAAAAGAACAAAATTTAGTTACTTTTTCACACAAGCTCATGACGTCACTCACTTTACGAGGAAAACCAGTCTTAGAAAAAAAAATTACCAAATTTTAGAGCCTCCATTGACTTCTATTGGGAAGACGTGCTCGTGCACGCGAAACCCACATTTCCCTAACGCACGCAAATAGCGTAGACCGAAAAACTCCAAATACCAGCGCTAGAAAATACATACTTTTATGCGTTAGACCCAGCTATGATAAATAGATCAAGAAATGACTATTTCCCTATGGTGGATTTATGGATTTTACTTATTGAATATTCACAACACCATTAAATTGTTTCAGACTTTTCTATTACATCAACTACAAATCAACATCACTAGCAACAAACTTTTTTTTATCAAAATATTACATTTAAACGGACACAAAAATAATGTAAACTTTTCAGGATTCACAAACACTACACAATGGGAAACAATTCTCATTTACCTTTATTATGGCATTTCAGTTATTCAACTCATATGCTTGCAGCAACAGCATATCTACATAGGCTTAACACATTATCAGTCATGGATGCACATACATTACTTTTATCATTCACTCATACATGTGCATTCAAATGATGGGGGAAAAACACATTGCATTCTCTCTAGGAATCACAAAACAGAACATATGGATTTTACTGTACTTTTAACATCATGATTCCATCACCAGAAACCATTAGGAATTACGTACAACAAGAACATCATTACACCAGATTACAGATGTCACTTTATGGGAAGGAACAACAATGCCAGACCGCTATATAGAAGTCAGCATATGTGGGACACAATCACAATATATACGTAGATGTACATAACACGCATCACCCATCACGCAACCACAAAGCACACATTTATATTTTATTCAGCACACAATAACAATGTAGCACAATACAACAACACAATGAGGATTTCAGAACTACATAGGCAGGTTAATAATATCATGACGTCATTAGAAGATTCAACCATACACATCACAGATTCACGACTGTACCGCCCCTTTCTGAACTTTAACACTCAATACTACAATACAACATATACGTAAAGAACAGTTTGGAACCGCATTATTAGGGAGATTTGAATGGGACAATTAATAAATATTGTCAGATCGCAAATCACTTATATATATAATACTACAGATGACAGCTGGAAGTTATTCAGCATTAGTGCGATTTGAAAGGGACGCATACAATATTGACATTTCGGCAATCACTTATATATACAATACTACAAATGACAGCCGGAAGTTCTTCAGTATTAGTGCGATTTGAAAGGGACGCATACAATATTGACAGCTCGGCAATCACTTATATATACAATACTACAGATGACAGACGGAAGTTATTCAGTATTAGTGCGATTTGAAAGGGACGCATACAATATTGACAGCTCGGCAATCACTTATATACAATACTACAGATGACAGCCGGAAGTTATTCAGTATTAGTGCCATTTGAATGGGACGCATACAATATTGACTGCTCGGCAATCACTTATATATACAATACTACAGATGGCAGACGGGAAGTTCTGAATTCTTATTGCGATTTTAAAGGGACGCATACAATATTGACAGCTCGGCAATCACTTATATATACAATACTACAGATGGCAGACGGGAAGTTCTGAATTATTATTGCGATTTTAAAGGGACGCATACAATATTGACTGCTCGGCAATCACTCATATATATACAATACTACAGATGACAGATGTTAATTTATCGTTTACAAACAATATTGCAGCAACATTGATCGATCACATTCGATGCACATTATACACAACTATGCACTTTCATTCATTTTAGCCTGGACGTGTGCTTGTTACTATAAGATCGCGTTTAATAAATATTGATTACGCATATGATCAAACATTACAAACATGCACTGTATGTGTGATATTTGACACTTTCACATTGAGATTCATTGTTGGAAAACAACATTTCAGCAAACAACCAAAAAACGCCCACTGTGAAAGCATTCGCGCCGCTCACATACAAACAAGTGAATACAATTAGCAATCATTACAAACTCAATACCATTGGACTAATTGTACTATAAATCCCCCAAACAACATGGCTAAAGCATCACTTGTGATCCACATCAGATCAAGTGCATACCTTGTTACGCTGTTTTGAAAGATGGATGACGATGACATGGTAGACGCTGCTGGTGCTGCTATTGGCGAACTAGCTGTTGGTCGAATCAGGCAGCCTCGGCAGCTCAGACTGAGACAAAGGGGTCGTCTGGTTCGAGGTCCTCCTGTCTACAGGGTGAGACCCACCTTGGAAAACATGAGCGACTTTGAGGTTTATGATAAGTATCGGCTCAATCGCGAACAGCTCATTGGCCTTTACGATCTTCTTAAACCTCATTTGGAGCCACGTATAAGAATAAGGACTGCTGTTCCCGCCATGAGTAAGATGCTAAGCTGTCTATACGTCCTGGCCTCCGGGAGTTTTCAATCCGGAGAACTGTACATGCATGGCCTGGCTCAAGGTACATTCTCTGTGGTGTTTGATAACTTTCTGGACGCCATGGTACGTATCAGTAAGCAATATATAGGATTCCCACAGAATGATGGTCATTGGAGGCGCCTGAAGTGGGAATTCTTTGATATTGCTGAATTGCCCAATGTCTTGGGAGCCATAGATTGTACCCACATTGTGCTGCGTGCTCCAATTGATGACTTGCCCTTCAGAAATCGCAAAAATTTTCATAGCCTCAACGTGCAGTATGTTTGTGACGCACGGATGAGGATTATGCATGTGTGTGCGAATTTTGGAGGAGCTTGTCATGATGCCGCATCCTCTCTCTGTCGTCCCTGTGGAGACCATTTGAGGAAAGACAAATGCCCCCTGGTTATCTTGTTGGTGAGTATTTGTGCACAACATGGTTAATTAGTTTGACAATTGCCACTGTAGTTTTAAAATGTTAGCGTAATGTTCAGCTCTCGGATGCAATTTAACCATTTATTTTTTTCCCCGCTAATGTCTACTTTTAGTTCAATGCAGATATGTAGCATGTCTTACCTTAAATGCTCAGATAGAGAATGCAATGTAACCATGTAGTTTGCATTTTACACAAGGTTTGGTTTAGGAGAAATACGCATATGTAGCATGTCTTAGCTGAAATGGCAAGATATTAGCTAATGCAATTTAACCATGTCATTGTCTCTTTCCGCTAATGTCTAATTTTAGTTCAATGCAGATATGTAGCATGTCTTACCTTAAATGCTCAGATAGAGAATGCAATGTAACCATGTAGTTTGCATTTTACACAAGGTTTGGTTTAGGAGAAATACGCATATGTAGCATGTCTTAGCTGAAATGGCAAGATATTAGCTAATGCAATTTAACCATGTCATTGTCTCTTTCCGCTAATGTCTTTTAGTTCAATGCAGATATGTAGCATGTCTTACCTTAAATGCTCAGATAGAGAATGCAATTTAACCATGTAGTTTGCATTTTACACAAGATTTGGTTTAGGAGAAATATGCATATGTAGCATGTCTTAGCTGAAATGGGAAGATATTAGCGAATGCAATTTAACCATGTCATTGTCTCTTTCCGCTAATGTCTCTTAGTTCAATGCAGATATGTAGCATGTCTTACCTTAAATGCTCAGATAGAGAATGCAATGTAACCATGTAGTTAGCATTTTACACAAGGTTTGATTTAGGAGAAATACGCATATGTAGCATGTCTTAGATGAAATGGAAAGATAGAGAATAATATTGAACTAGATTTTTTTTTTTTCAAATAAACATTTGTTAGTGGATTATCGTGTACAAAACTTTTTATTGGACTCCAAATACTATTTTGAGGATTCTGTTTGAATTATGTTCTGTTCATAATTTATAGGTGATTCTGGGTACATGAGCCGGCCTTGGCTCATTACCCCCTTGCGTAGCCCGACTGATGTGTCTGAGGAGCGCTACAATAGGGCTCATAAGAGAACCAGGGCGGTGGTTGAACGGATGTTCGGGCTCCTGAATATGAGGTTCAGGTGCCTGGACAGGTCGGGAGGAGCCCTCCAGTACAACCCAAAGAAGGTGGCTAAGATCGTTGTAGCCTGTAGCGTCCTGCATAATATTGCACAGCGGGCTGGGATGCTGCAGGGCGTCCCGGCGCACCGAAACCTCCTCAGACATGAGGAGGATGATCCTGTTCTAGAGGGGCCATTCCGGGACGAGGGGCTCAATGTCAGAGCAGACATCATCAACCGCCACTTTAGACGGTAAATAATAGAAGTTAGACTGGAGTATTGTCAATAGATGTGAACTCTAGGGAAATGACAAGTAGAGAATTGTGCAAACATGTTAGGATTGTTCATCAAATGCTAAAAATGTGTTTCATTTATTAATATAGGTGATGCTCTGGGCATTGGGTCCTGTAGCGAGTCTTTGCCACCTGGTTTTTAAAGAGGACATCAGCTGGTAAGTATAAATGTATGGACTGTTGCTGGCAAGTACACAAATACATCATATGGCATACATTTTCTAAACTAGTATTTAGTTTACACATTACTTAAAATGTAAATACTCAGAAAGGGATCCTCTAGCATAACTATCCTCTAGCATGACTATGGTTCAATGTCACACATTAGAGGTTCGTTCTGCTCAATATGACTCATCTTCACACTTTATAGAACATAACACAAGATGCTACACACGCTTAGTAAGCTAGTGACAGAAATTTATTCTGAAATGGGGGGGTGGGAGAGGGGTACAGAACTGATTCACACACTTGTAGTAATTTTTATTAACCTTTTTCTGCCATTAGGGAGCTGACTTAATCTAAAGACTGAAAGGGAAGAATTAGAAGCCTGACAGTGAAGATTGGCCAGACTGACAGTGGAAAAAGGCAAGATTGAAATTGAAGTATACCAATGGGATCATGTCTGGCATTATCTTTCAAATCTGTTGACCTTGAAAACCATACAAAGACATGTTCACATGGTAAGTGCCAACTATTTGATAGAATAAGGCTGTGGAGGCATCCTAATGGAGACACTTAGATTATTTTCTAATTTTTAGATGGTATTTCACAGTCCTCTATTTTGGAAATGATGAATAACACACCTATTGAAGATCAACTGTTTACCCCTGAATTGACTTTCAAAGACCATGCATTATCCAGGTTGGTGTACCAATGCATGCTAGTTAAGAATCACAGGAAGAATGTTGACTATTAGTAGCTTACATACATTAGTCATATTTAGTTCATAATTAGATATTTAGGGATCACAATCAGACACTTAGATGATTTTACTTTTTTAGATGGTATTTCACAGTCCTCTATTTTATGAACTGATGAATAAGACACCTATTGAAGATCAACTGTTTACCCCTGAATTGACTTTCAAAGACCATGCATTATCCAGGTTGGTGTACCAATGCATGCTAGTTAAGAATCACAGGAAGAATGTTGAATAGTAGTAGCTTACATACATTAGTCATATTTAGTTCATAATTAGATATTTAGGGATCACAATCAGACACTTAGATGATTTTACTTTTTTAGATGGTATTTCACAGTCCTCTATTTTATGAACTGATAAATAAGACACCTATTGAAGATCAACTGTTTACCCCTGAATTGACTTTCAAAGACCATGCATTATCCAGGTTGGTGTACCAATGCATGCTAGTTAAGAATCACAGGAAGAATGTTGAATATTGGTAGCTTACATACATTAGTCATACTTATTTCATAATTAGATATTTAGGGATCACAATCAGAAAAAGGAATACATATTATAGTTGATATAGAGGTATTTGAATGGACATGAAATATTACATTTATGTTCAGCATACATATATATTATTGAAATGTGATATACATTATTATGTATAATTAGAAATTCAGATATTTAAATTTAAAAATTTTTTATTACACAATATAATGGTGTATGTTTTTTTTTTAAATTTAATTAATATAATGGTGTATGGTTTTTTTTTTTTTAAATTTAATTAATAAATATCTTGATAAAATGTTGAACAAAGTTAGAGCATAGACACAAGATGATTGTAAATGTATTTTATGAATATTTGACAATGTGTGTATTAACTTTGTTAAAAAAAAAAATTTAATTTCAGATTGTCATCTGATGACTTCCAGGAATATGTTTTTGTTTCAGAAACTTTTAATTTTTTGAATGGTAATAAGAAACATTTTAGTATTAAATACACTCTTTTGAACAGATTATAATAAATATCCAGATAATCTGTCAATAAAAACAATTTGACTCCCATGACTGGTAGTTGGCTATTTGACAAGCACATGCATAAGATCAAATAATGCATTAATTTTAGAAAATCCACTGATTCAGAGAATATTACATTAAACTATCTTTTTTTAAATTAATTGGGGAGTGAGATCCATCGCTGATTTTCTTTTGAAATTCTTAGATGTTAAAATAATTTCGGATATGTAGTCAAAATTTGACATAAATTATTTGTTTTCACTTTTAAGAAGGGGAAGTGGTTCAATTACATTAAAGTGACAGTGTTGTTGAATGTAAAATTAATTTTATAAGATCTTGTACCTTCCTTAGGTATCTCAAAACATTATTTTCTAAATTCTTTTAATTTTTACATTTATAAATGTTAGGTCATTTAACTTGATATTTTTCACAAGCTAGTTATTGGATGCCAGGTTAATCGATTTAATTTTCTAGTGGAGTCATTTAACTATAGTTATTAATATTATGTAGTTTTTAAAATCTTACCTCTTGGGTTAGACATCACATATCTATATATAATTTTCAATCCCCTTTAGTTTATTTTGACAATGTTAAATCAAGATTCCAAATGTTTTGGTCCTTAAAGGGACATTCACAAAGTATATTGTGTATTGATTTTTCAATAATTCATAAAAGAATTTAAACATATTTAGAAAGTACTATAGAATTACATTCAGTCTTTAAATATACTTTGAAAAAGATAAATCATTGCACATATCTTAGTCAATTACATAAGGCATCTATGTGCAACCAACAATCAGCATCAAAATAGCCTATGTAGATATGTATTTAATCCAAGAATATATAATTACAATCTAATGATTGAATACCAAAACATATTAAGTTGTTCAAATATTATAATCTTATCCAAAATGCATACATAACATATAGCTTAATGTCCCTCTAAGCTAAAGACTCCGAAATACCTCCTTTACAATATGTATTTCAGTCAGTGTGTAAAACAATCCAGAAGTTAATCTAAATTTGCTTTACTCATATGTTATACTAATTTAGCAAAAGGAAGGTGCTTAGGTTTCTGATTTTTCAAGCATTATTGTGAAATGTTTCTTTAAAGGGACATGAACTCAAAATATACTTAAAGGGAGACAGTTAAAAAATTAATGATTTATACATTCTGAATGAGTATTCTATTTTAAGCAACTTTAAAAATTGTCTCATATTATGAATGCTCCTTGTGATGTTGCTATCATTACTTTAAAAATAAGGCATTAAATAGATAATTTATTTGCTTCAGTACTCTGGACAGAACTTTGTTTTTTTGGTTGGATTAATTTATCCAACAATCATCAAGGACAACCCAGGTTTTTGGAAACAATTGTCCGTAATCTAAAATATCATTATTGATTTGCAAAGAAAGATAACAAGATAATTCTTAACATTTGAGAATCGGATTAAATTATAAAGTTGTTTAACATTTCATGCTCAATCTGAATCGCAAACGCTAAATTTGTTTGGACAGTGTCCCTTTAAGAGATTTAAAGAGTGTATTTACTTCTCTTCTTATCTTGACATACTTTGCTTGAAAAGCATATCGAGATAGGCTCAGTAGATGAAGATTGGTGGATGCACAGAGATGCCTTATGTGATTGGCTCAACCATGTGCATTTAAATTTCTTCTGTTGAGGATATCTAAATACTAAGATAAATTGAGTTACATTTTAAAGTCTAAACAATTTTCTATCTCTACAGATCATTTGATACAATTGTTTGTTTGTAATGTCTATTTAAAAATAAAGACGCCATTGCACAATAACATATATGAGCACTTCAGACAAATACAAGCTCGAGGTTTATTTACTAATAACAAACAAACCTGTAGTTTAACATTTATAAACAGATTATCCAAGTTACTGACATTATAACCTGAATTTGAACATTCAGAAATATTGCGTGGGAAACGCATCTTGAAACACCAGATTAGCATCTTTAAACATTAGAGTCTAATGTCACGCAATAGCACACAATCAATGTGCATTATAAATACATTTAATAGAGCAATATCAATACTTCACAATAAGTCAAGAAATGGATTTTATGAACAATAAAGACATACAATATTAAATGTGTATTTGTATTAAAGAAACAGACCGTTATTAAACCGAGAAATGTCTACAACATTTAATAATGTGACAGTATTAGATTTTAAAGAGAATTTAATCATTAATATTTAACGGATCACGGATATTTAATCTGCGTCACACATATCTGCATGACAGGCCCATGAGTTACAAATAAGTCTACATGAAAAATGAAGTTACAGCACCACCAGGAGGTATGTGTATGGAAGTTGCTAAGATATGAAACATTAAGGAACGGCCAATCAGAGTTCATCACACAAACACAACTTGAGTCAGGATGGTCTCACAGACACTAACAATATTTCAAACTTTTATCCAATCAGATGTACAGATAACTTGTCCCATGGTGCATCTCATGTTTACTTCACCATTTAAAAGTCCATTACACGTTGCCATCTTTGTCAGTTCTCTAATGCCTGCAGGCAATATATATTATTATTATACAACCCAGCAGGCATGAAACCTCCCAGGTTCACCAAGCAGGAGAGCACTGCACTGGTCCACGCCGTCAAGGACTTTTATCCCCAGCTGTTTGGGAACAAGAGGAGGTTGACAGATGCGCCTGTTAAGAAGGCCCTCTGGGAGTCTATCACCAATGCGGTTAAATTGGTGTGTGACGTCCAGAGGAGCCAGGATCAAATCATGAGGAGATTCGGAGATATGAGGTTGCGCTTAACAAAAAAAGTCAACCTCATAAGGGACTGGGTACAAGCCCGTAAAAGAGGGGGGCAAAGAAAGGCCCCGCGGAAACTATACCTACTCCCTTATGAGGTGACTTTATGCGAGCTCCTCAATCTCCGGGTCCCCAAAAGATTTAGATCCTCGCCATCCTCGGCCTCCTCTTCTTCCCTCCCAGCTGCGGGATCTGAAAGTCCTGACGCGGGGGCCAGGGCAGCTGCTTCTCCGTCCGGTGGCCTGGGAAGAGATGATGGAGAATCTGAACCAGGTAACTATCCAACTTCATATAATATCTTAATATTTGATTTATTTTTAAAAAATGTGTATATAGTCAGATACTAAACCTATACAGATCTCACAACATACACTACATATGATGTTTAGATATCTGATTTTAGATTAGTGACACATGAAATAGGAATGATGTTTCTTGCGCTCTACAGAATATGCGTCACAGAGCGAAAATGGAATTGCGCATACACGTTAACATGGGTTAGCTGTAAGTGCATTGCTTTATACATGTTGGTCAAATGACGGATGCGTAATTCTGCTTGGAATCATTGCGCAATGATCGCGAAAATGGAATTGCGCATACACATTAACATGGGTTTGCTGTAAGTGGCATTGCTTTATAAATGTTGGTCAAATGACGGATGCGTAATTCCGCTTGGAATCATTGCGCAATGATCGCGAAAATGGAATTGCGCATACACGTTAACATGGGTTTGCTGTAAGTGGCATTGCTTTATACATGTTGGTCAAATGACGGATGCGTAATTCCGCTTGGAATCATTGCGCAATGATCGCGAAAATGGAATTGCGCATACACGTTAACATGGGTTTGCTGTAAGTGGCATTGCTTTATACATGTTGGTCAAATGACGGATGCGTAATTCCGCTTGGAATCATTGCGCAATGATCGCGAAAATGGAATTGCGCATACACGTTAACATGGGTTTGCTGTAAGTGGCATTGCTTTACACATGTTGGTCAAAATGAAATGTGAATTATTATATATGTGAAGAATACAGTATTCTTATTTTCAATATTATACATAATAAAAAAAGAAGAATCCAAATAAATTATAACATATGCCCATCAATTGATGAGAATGAAATAACACAAAAAAATAATTTAAGCTACAGTAAACAACACAACTGATTGAAATTGGGGAAACAATTAACTCATGGGACTACCAAAGGATTAATAGTTTTTAATTGATTTGCTAATAATGTAAAGATTTTAAACATGGCATGATTTGTATTAATGATATCCAATCCTCATTTAATATATTACAGATCTGGATGTTGGTGCTGGATCCTCAAGGCAGGGCTTGTCACAGTATGGTATGTCTCATTTTAATTGACATTTGTCTTAGAAACATGGACAGAACATTACATACTAAATCCACATTGTTCAATATTTATATGTATCTTCAAAATGGATTTTAAAACTTTTTGCAAATAAGAATAAATAAAACCAAAAAATAGGATTACATTGTAAGACTACTCTGATTTTGTTTGGAATTTAAGATATCCCATCTATTCTGGATGTCTTAATTTTAATGTAAGATTCTTTGAATGTCCAATTTATATTCTTCCCTTGTGTATTGCTTAATCTTATTTGTATACATTTTTTAAAAATACACACAATTTTGCATATGTTTAGATTTTAAAAATATAGATTCCATTTTTGAAATTGATCACGTCATTTAAGGGACATGCCAACTAAATTTTACATAGAATTAATTTTAAACATGATTTTATTGTTTTGTTTAAACATTTTATGAGCTACATTGGTTCAGTCTATTGTTTTAGTTCTTAAAAAAATTAATGGATTTTGGTTTAGGTTAAACAATGCATTACTGGTATTATCCGGCTGTTTTTCTATGCATAAATTGGCATATTTACAAAAGTTAAAATCATGTGTTCAGATAACAGTAGTACATAGTTTAAAAAAGTATACAATTACAAATTTGAGCTTCATGTCCCTTTAACAGATGAAAATTAAATAATTCTTAGGATATCCTTAAATAACCTATTAGATTGGAATTGCATGCTCAATCCCATTCATTACATCAACATATGGAGTAGAGAATTCATTAACACCAACATTGTCAAATCAATATAATTTTATATTAAAGGGATACTGAGCTAAAATTATTAATGTTGTCATTCAGATAGAGCATGCAATATTAATCAACATTTAAATATAATACTATAATCATATGTGAAATATTCTATTGTTAAATGTATTTTAAAATCAAGAATGTACATTTATCTGCAGCTCAATTTTGGTTGACCAACCTGGGTTTTGATTGATGATTGGTGGATACCTTCAACAAACAATATTTATTGAATCCAATATTGCTTATCTGCCTTTAAGATTAAAATGTAGCAACATTCAAATTATAATAGGAGTCAATGTTAAATCATTTGGAACAGTTTGAACAGTGAAATCAATGATTGAAATAAATCATGTCAGTGTCCCTTTAATAAACAATAGATTAATTCATCTTTACATTCTTTGGATTAGACAATATTGATATATAATTCACATATTCACTGTTGGAGTTACTTTATAGATATCAGCATACTCTAACAGCACCATGATTACATATTTGTACTAATCAATTTGGTTTTGTATTGTGATAAATATGTGTTGTGTCCTAAACAAGATTACTGTACATTGCACAAATGGCTCGATGTGCCACATGTCTTTGTTTATATGTGTCAACAGCTGTTATTCAAAATGTGGTTTGTGTGTATTCTTTTAAGAACATTGATCAATGGGTATATTTAGATATGCAATAGCATTGTATGAGATGAGTTTGATGTCTAATATAGTCAGAAATTAAACATATGTTCAATACATCATTTTTAACAGAATCCCCTTGATTCAATCAAGCATTTTTTTGTTTAATGACTGCTCTATTCTTCACATTTTCAAGTTGATTATTCTTAAAATTCGCTACAGATGTGATTTAGTGCTATCCCAAATGTGTTCACTAATATATATCTATATCATTCATAGAGAGAGTTGGTGTGGGGAGCCCAGAGGAATCCAGCACTGACACAGAGCCGCCTTTGCGGTCTCCTGGTAAGTCCATTGACTCATTTATATGTCATTGAAGGTGTATTGGTAATCAATATTATGAGCATGATTCTGATGAAGCATAACATTTGAAACAAACATATAATTTACTCCTCTGATTATATATTAATTTTCTTGGAATATTGAAAGATTAATAATTAAAACTTTCTTAGTCTACACCTTTGTTATTCAGATGATGTATAGCATATGTTTGTTTCCATGTTCATTTTTGACAACAGTCATCAAGTGATATACACATGAGAAATCGTAAATGTTCTAAGTACTATGCTTTTATGATTTTAAAATTAATACAAACAATACATCGAAAATCTGAATCATTGAGAATAACAAATCTAATGTCATTTGTATGCTCCATCAAAATGATGTAAATCATAACTTTGGGTGTGTATATCTTTAATGCAACATTGATGTGTGTCTTTGATCATCAGTAACATATGTTATAATATCTGATCTTAACGTGTACACAACATGTTATGTTTTACAGAGATTGATTTAACATGTGTGATGGAGGAGGAAGAGGCTGCCTTGAAGTCTGATGGTATGTGAAATATATCTATCATGTTTCCAACATGTTGCTTTATTGGAAATCATTTTATTGAAGACATTCAAAGTCTACAGCTTTTGCACTTTAAAAAGGAATATTATTTGTCTGTTCAAATACACTACTGCCCCCTTTCTATATCAGGCAGCATGAAAATATGCTTGGATGTTTTTTGTTTTTTTTTAAATTTATAATTCATGCCATCATTATGTCACATGCATATTCCAGGCCAAAACACAATAATAATGTTATAATTGTACAGACAGTCATTGATATTCATCTGAGTGCCTATATGCATACCATATCCTCATTTCATAATTGTTTAGAAATTCAAACACACTTCTAAGTATATTGAAAACATAATCAATTTGAAATGGGTTGATTTGATTTCATGATGTATGAGATGTTAATATATTTGGATTATTTTTTTCAGATGGATCCTCCACCTCTGGTCATCTGGTTTCCGCCCCTGCCCAGTCCCCTGCCCAGTCACAGACCCCTGCCCAGGCCCAGAACCCGACCACTGCCCAGGCCCAGACCCCTGCCCAGGCACAGACTCCTGCCCAGGCCCAGACCCCTGCCCAGTCCCAGACCCCTGCCGGCCCTTCCCATTTGTCATTTCCTGTCCCTCCCAAAAAACGCCCCTTCCCTGTCCCTCCCAAAACACGCCCCTTCACCCCCCTTCGCTGCTCTCCCCGTATTATGGCCCGTACAGCTGCCCAGACCCCAACTCACCACTCCCCAGCTGTACGGCCTACCCCGGAGCAGCAGCTCATCCCTCCCCAACCCAATCCCATCCCTCCCCAACCCAATCCCATCCCTCCCCCCTGTCTCAACCTTCATTGTCCTGGGTGTCGGATTGTCCTTCCCAGGCACAGCTGTAAGTATCATTCAAAATCCACATTATAAGATACTTAAAGGTACACTGAAGGCAAATTGTTTCTATTGTGATTCAAATAGAGCATGCAATGTTAATCAAATTTATAATTTACTACTCTTATGAATTATTCTTCATTCTCTTGCTATCTTTATTGAAACAAAGAAATGCCTAGAATTAATTTTAAATAGAAAATAATTGTGGACATCATTTCTTTATTGTTGGATTAATGTATCCATCAACCAGCAGGGACAACCAAAGTTGATAAACAAATATGGCCTGCCCTATAAACCTACATTCTTGCATTCAAAATCTAGCTAGAGAATTCTAACATTTAAAGAATATGTGTAATTTTTTCATATTTGTAATGTCATGCTCTATCTGAATCAGTCAATTAAATATTTAGGTTCAGTGTCCCTTTAATTTGATATCACTACATATACCAATCACCACTACTTGGATCCAACAATTTATGTACAAATGTTGATACATTATCTCTTGTCTAACCCAGTGGGAATGTAATTTCTTCAGGTTGCTATGTTTACACAGCTTGTCCTCAACGCCAAAATGTTTAAGGATAGGTGTGCCTACCACAGTATAATTAAAATATTTAAATTGCTAATGTAAGTACAATGTAAATCCTTTAACAAGATTTGATACACTCAAGCTGTATAAGTGGATCATCGAAAACCAATTAAAGGGGACAACATGTTTGTGTAAACTGTCCCTTTAATGATTTCGGTCTGTCTGAATAACATATTTAATGTGTAAAGAATCAATTTAAACAAATTGATGTAAAGAATGATTTGTCTTTATGATGACAATGTATTTTTGCTTATTTTTTTCGTCTATTGTGTAATTATCCTTAATATTTGATTTATTCTTTATTTTAGGCTGTGACTCAGCATGGCTCATGCTAGAAGGTATAGCACGAGTAGAGCAGGCCGTGTTGAGGAACGCAGCTGTCCTGAGAGGGATGAACGACACCATGCAGGCCCAGCTCCGGGTTCAGGATTTGACTCTGCGGCAGATCATGCTATTAAATTCAAGGCCTGAATCTGGAGCTGGACATGCACAGGACGATGAAGAGGATGACCAGTAAGTGGAGGATCTGGAGATGCTCCAAGGGCGCAGATAAGAATCCTCCCTCCACATGTTGATGTTTTTGTTATTGTTGCCATTTGGCCTTTTTTTAAGTTTATTGTTGTGCCTGTTCCACTCTTTTACCTTGTCATATGGCTCCAATGGAGCTATGGTGGCCCTTGGCAACTCTCTTCATGGACTGTGATGCACTCTGTTACCTTGTCATATATCTACAATGGGGCTATGCTGGCCCTTGGCAACTCTCTTCATGGACTGTGATGCACTCTGTTACCTTGTCATATATCTACAATGGGGCTATGCTGGCCCTTGGCAACTCTCTTCATGGACTGTGATGCACTCTGTTACCTTGTCATATGTCTCCAATGGGGCTATGCTGGCCCTTGGCAACTCTCTTCATGGACTGTGATACACTCTGTTACCTGTCATATATCTACAATGGGGCTATGCTGGCCCTTGGCAACTCTCTTCATGGACTGTGATGCACTCTGTTACCGTGTCATATGTCTCCAATGGGGCTATGGTGGCCCTTGGCAACTCTCTTCATGGACTGTGATGCACTCTGTTACCTTGTCATATGTCTCCAATGGGGCTATGCTGGCCCTTGGCAACTCTCTTCATGGACTGTGATGCACTGTTTTACCTTGTCATATGTCTCCAATGGGGCTATGGTGGCCCTTGGCAACTCTCTTCATGGACTGTGATGCACTCTGTTACCTTGTCATATGTCTCCAATGGGGCTATGCTGGCCCTTGGCAACTCTCTTCATAGACTGTGATGCACTCTGTTACCTTGTCATATATCTACAATGGGGCTATGCTGGCCCTTGGCAACTCTCTTCATGGACTGTGATGCACTCTGTTACCTTTTCATATGTCTCCAATGGGGCTATGCTGGCCCTTGGCAACTCTCTTCATGGACTGTGAGGCACTCTGTTACCTTGTCATATGTCTCCAATGGGGCTATGCTGGCCCTTGGCAACTCTCTTCATGGACTGTGATGCACTCTGTTACCTTGTCATATATCTACAATGGGACTATGCTGGCCCTTGGCAACTCTCTTCATGGACTGTGATGCACTCTGTTACCTTGTCATATGTCTCCAATGGGGCTATGCTGGCCCTTGGCAACTCTCTTCATGGACTGTGATGCACTCTGTTACCTTGTCATATGTCTCCAATGGGGCTATGCTGGCCCTTGGCAACTGTCTTCATGGACTGTGATGCACTCTTTTACCTTGTCATATATCTACAATGGGGCTATGATGGCCCTTGGCAACTCTCTTCATGGACTGTGATGCACTCTGTTACCTTGTCATATGTCTCCAATGGGGCTATGCTGGCCCTTGGCAACTCTCTTCATGGACTGTGATGCACTCTGTTACCTTGTCATATGTCTCCAATGGGGCTATGCTGGCCCTTGGCAACTCTCTTCATAGACTGTGATGCACTCTGTTACCTTGTCATATATCTACAATGGGGCTATGCTGGCCCTTGGCAACTCTCTTCATGGACTGTGATGCACTCTGTTACCTTTTCATATGTCTCCAATGGGGCTATGCTGGCCCTTGGCAACTCTCTTCATGGACTGTGAGGCACTCTGTTACCTTGTCATATGTCTCCAATGGGGCTATGCTGGCCCTTGGCAACTCTCTTCATGGACTGTGATGCACTCTGTTACCTTGTCATATATCTACAATGGGACTATGCTGGCCCTTGGCAACTCTCTTCATGGACTGTGATGCACTCTGTTACCTTGTCATATGTCTCCAATGGGGCTATGCTGGCCCTTGGCAACTCTCTTCATGGACTGTGATGCACTCTGTTACCTTGTCATATGTCTCCAATGGGGCTATGCTGGCCCTTGGCAACTGTCTTCATGGACTGTGATGCACTCTGTTACCTTGTCATATATCTACAATGGGGCTATGATGGCCCTTGGCAACTCTCTTCATGGACTGTGATGCACTCTGTTACCTTGTCATATGGCTCCAATGTGGCTATGCTAGCCCTTGGCAACTCTCTTCATGGACTGTGATGCACTCTGTTACCTTGTCATATGTCTCCAATGGGGCTATGCTGGCCCTTGGCAACTCTCTTCATGGACTGTGATGCACTCTGTTACCTTGTCATATGGCTCAAATATTCCTTATTTTTACAAGATTATTTATAAACGTTGTTGATGTTTTCTTACATACTAATAAAAGACATGTCATTGCACGATTCTTTGTCCTCATTATTCATTTTATTGATTGAAAGCTCTAGTTTATCTGGTTGATCCTTAAAGGGACCTACCAAAAATAATGGATTTTCAAGAATCATATATGTAATACAATTGTAAATGAATTTAAGATTAACATCTCCAATGTAATTTTATTATTTGTCTTTATATATTTTTCTCAAAGCTTTATCATTGCATGATTATGATTAGCATAGTAATTCTTTTATATATGTATATATAGATTGTTATTTGTGTATATATGTATATTTCAATTTTCACATCCATGTGTGTATTTAGAAACTCTGCATGAATTGATGCACCTTTAACAAATGATCTGAGGATTGATACAATGATATAATCCCTGTAAAGTGTTCATTTTATTGAAATAGTATTGTCTCTGTGTATCCTCTTTTTAAAAAAAAATAAAATCATGTCCCTTTAAGTGATGGTGAGCACAATTGTTAATGAATGTATTTCCATTTCTAAAGCGTTTTTGTCCTTTTTACTTGAACAAGGACATATAATCTTATTAATAAACAATCTTATTGTAATGTTGACAGCACATGTATTTCATTTTCAATTCTATCTTATTGTAAAAGTGTAACCAAATAAATATCTGTGTGTAATGCGTATATTTTAGATGATGAATATTTTTTACCAAATATGTTAACAAAATACTTCTCCTCCCATATATGGCTATAGGTAGGCTGACCATATTTCAACTTGAATAAATGACACGTTTAATCAATACATGTGTCATTATTGTTATTCCAAAACAATCTAAACATATCTTAAAACATCAATGGCATATGTATTTCTCATGTGTATCTTTTAAATGTTAAAGATATACACCATAGCTATAGTTCAAGGGACAGTAAAGTCCGAAAAGATGATTCATGATTTCGTGACATTCCTAGATAGCAATCTAGACACATACTAGTTACAAAAATATAAATAAGTTTCTTAGTGATATGCCAAGCTGTCAACTGAGTCCTTGTATTGGCTGCGGTTTTTCAGCGATCTCGGATGCGCCATGTTGCTTAAGACGTCACCTGCCAGGCTGTCCAATGATTCCTTGTATTGACTGACGTTCTTACGTGATCAAGAATGTGCCTTTTATTGGATGGCGTTTTGACGCGATCAAGGATGCGCCTTTTTTTTTTTGGTGTTCTTACGTGATCAAGAATGTGCCTTTTATTGGATGGCGTTCTTACGTGATCAAGGAAGCGCCATGTTAATTAAGACGTCACATGCAAAGGTAAAAAAACGTCTGATTGTATTACGTAGTCCCGCAATATTTGTTTGTGCACGTTAAACACGTTTGTGAATGAAGCCAATTTTAAAAACCTTGCGAATATGTATTTTTTGCATCATGTTACATTGTTAACCCGTAGCTGATAAAGGCCACCACATTCTCTTTTGCTGGATGTCTGGTTGAATAAACGAACGAAAGCAAAATGTTTTCATGCATATGATATTTCGAGGCAAGTGCAAATCTCTATAGTCCATGTTGTTTAATATGTTTGTCAACAATATGTTCCTTTTTCTGAAAAATGACTGTTGTGTTTAATGTTAAAGATATCTAATTCATAAATATGCGCTATTGTGTTAGAATAAAGTAATCAATATGCATTTATCTTTATCATATGCTAAATATATGATGCGGACTTCTTCTAAATGTAATTTTGTCGTATATTTTATTAAAGGTTCATTAGACACTCACATTATAAATGAAATTTTTTAATTTGGTCTCTAGTTAGATAGTCCATTGTTTAACAAATACACGTTTCATTTTGCTTCAGTTCAAATAAAATGTAAGTAATTTTCAGACTCCTCGCCAAGCCTCTAAGTTTCATGTGAGTACCATCTCCAACTTTCTCCTGTTTTGTGTATGATGGTGTATTGTCTTGTTTTATGGTTGTAATGGGGGTTCATCTATATTTTCAATAGAGCTAACCCGATTTTCTTTGAAAGTGTTTAAAGCTTTGTAATATTGATATCAGTATATGTTAATCTTGTTGTTTCTAGTAGTGTCTATTACATACAGTTCTGTTAAAAATATAGTATACTGTCCCTTTAATGCAAATGTTGATTTTTGTATCATGTATGAGTTCCACATTGGTTAATCTCCAAATATATTATTGCTAGCATATTTTCACCCCCCACTCCTAAAAGGACTTTAAACCATATTCATTGTTAAAACAAATGTCTTTCTAAAAATAAATTAACACAATAATGTCTCTTTAAGAAAATAGACTTTATTTAACACGTCAATATAAATCTGATTTCAATATTTATTGTTTGAACAAGTACATGTAGATATACCAACAATCTTCAAATATATGTTAGCATATGTAATTTTGTTAAAGGGACAGTTTAGAAAACAAATAATGTTTTGCATTATTCTAAAAGTCAATTTTGTAATATCAATGATATCAAATGTTTCTCACCAATTAATCATTTGTCTGTGTTTATTTTAATTTGCTAGCTAAACCTATGAGGCTCGTGTGCTCATTTCTTCGAGCTTGAAGAGTGCATGTAATCATTATACAATTTGACCACTAGAGGGCATTTGGATAACATTTGTATATGTAAAACCTTGTGCTCATACAGCATATTATTTACCATGTATTGATCATTGATATCTAAAATGTTGTTATGTCAGAACAACAAATAAGTGGTCATTTTTCATAGTCATAGATACAAGGGTAAGCACATAAGTCACACGTATTTCTCCATGTTTTGTTGTTTCCAACTTGATAATGCGTAATACAGTGTTTTCTTTGTAATCAATAATTTTCTGACTGTCCCTTTAAGCTGTGTTATTGGCATTCAAACAGTAATATGCCATCATGGATAATTGTAATGGTAATTTTGTTTGCGATTCGGGAAACAGTTTGGACATCACATCACAGAAACCAATCAATATCATGAACAAGGATAGGTATGTGATGATGTGGTTTTCACACACTTATAACCCACACTCTGCAAACAATCTGCCTCCATGGACCCGGTCCCATAGAAGTAGATTATATACAGAGTGTGGTCCACAAGTGTATGAAAACCACATCATCACATACCTATCCATTACACGTAAAATAAAATAAAAATTAAACATGAAAACAAATACTTACTTCCTCTTCCTTTCCCTCTTCCCACGGGGCTGAGGCTCTGGGAGGGGCAACTGCCGACTCTGACGAGTTCTCCTTGGAAATGTTGTGGGAAGAGTGGAAGGAAGAGTACTGGGACAACCAAGGTGAGGAGGAGAAGATGGCTGAGGAGGAGAATATGGCTGAGGAGGAGAAGATGGCTGAAGAGGAGAAGATGGCTGAGGAGGAGGAGATGGCTCGGCAGGAGGAGATGGCCCGGCAGGAGAAGATGGCCCGGCAGGAGAAGATGGCCCGGCAGGAGAAGATGGGCCAGCAGGAGAAGATGGCCCAGCAGCAGGAGGCCCAGCAGCAGGAGGCCCAGCAGCAGGAGGCCCAGCAGCAGGAGGCCCAGCAGCAGGAGGCGGACCAGGAGGCAGACCAGCATGCACCTCCCGGAAAAAATTAAACATCTCTTGGTGTAGATTAATGATTCTGTTTTGCCCTTGTTCTATTCTATTCTATTAAGTATGTTTATTATTTGGTTTTGGCCTTCAATTATTTGGTTTTGTCCATCAAGAATTCGAGTTCGGCCTTCTATATTTTGTATCCGGGAGTTACGCATCTGGTCTATTTAGTCTAGTAGAACCCGCACCTCCGCTATTTCCTCTTGTTGTGCTTGGCGGAGTACCCGTGCACGGCGGGGTGCCCGTGCACGGTGGGGTGCGGGTCCTTGAGGGGCCTCTGGTTCCGCGGCCTCCTCCTCTGCTTCCGGGGCCTCTTCATCTGCTTCCGTGCCCTCTTCGTCATGGGGGGCCTCTTCCCTCCGAAGTGTAAATTCCTCCCCACCACTCTCATCCCGGGGAGATGGAGGAGGCTGTATTTGTTGTGCTGCCTCCTCCCCAGACTTTGTATATTTTTAAAAAAAAAATGTATATATTAGCATATTTCCAAATGAAGCTTTAAATGACTTAGCTTACGATACAATTACAAATGCAGAATCATTAATCCACTTTGAAATCTAACAATCAATACGATTTCCGCATTTTCTAAACCGTGTTTGTGATATCTCTGGTCAATCTGAATGTTTTAGCGTTTGTTTTCAGTATGTTTAAATGCACACCTAACCTATAGCCTAGATACTGATGTAACCGCAAAGTAATTGTGAATGCGTGTAAACAGCGTAATAGCATTAATCTGATCCTTAAAGGGACATGAAACCCAATGTTTTATCTTTCATGATTTAGAAGCATACATTTATAATCAACTTTCTAATGTACTTTTCTTATCTAATTAGCTTCATTCTCTGGATATTTTTTGCTGAAAAGCATATCTAAATATGCTTAGATGCTGATTGTTAGCTGAATATAGCTGCCTCCTGTGATTGGTTCACCGTGTGCATGGCTATTTCTTCATTAAAATATATCTCAAGAATGATTCAAATTAGGTAATATAAGTACATTTGAATGTTTTGTCAAATTGTATTCTCTACCTCAATCATGAAAGTAAAGGTTTGCGTATAGTGTCCCTTGAAATACATTCGTATGTGAATTTATTCTTGAATGAGCTTACCGTCAGATGAGAATGGCAGGTTTCCGGTATCAATTCCTCCGATACTGACTACATCCACCTCAGAGATGCTGGGCCGCAACATTTCCTCCCATCGGCAGTACTCGATTTCCAGGGCAGGGCCGCCACCGGTTCCTGCAGAATGTCGGGCCTCCAGGCTTAACTTTTTCTTGAGATCCATCTTACAGTCCCGGTAGCGATGTTTTATAGAGTCCATATCTCTGTTCCGGCCACCCACTGCATTGACTGCATTCCTTATCTCATGCCAGAGCTTCCTCTTCTCAGTCGGGGTGGTCTTCTGGTGCTGCAGCCTCCTATACCTGGCCATATAGGCCTCTACGAGGGCCTCCTTCTCCTCCATCGAAAACCTCGCCTCCCTAGTCGCCTTGGCCTTCCCCTGTGACGATGCCCTCTGTATCCTGGACTGTGAAGCTCTACTCTGTCCGCCACTGGGCCCAGCCACTTGTTCATCTTGAACCAAGTGGCTGGGTCCACCCACCGCTTCCACCCCCGCTTCCTGCCCCCCTTCCTGCCCTGTTCCTCTCCCTCTCCCCCTCCCTCTCCTCCCCCCTCTACCTCTCCCCTGCCTGCCCTCCATCTGTTCCCTAAACTAAACCCCAAATAATCAAACAAAAAGTGAGTGTGATGAAATGAAAGGGGGTCAAAATAAAGAACTAAAAAGACAAAAAAAGTGCTGAAAGTGTGAGAGGGATCTAAAAAAAACAAAGAGGGTAAGGAGTATTTAAATAAACAAAAAGAAGAAGAAGACTAAAAGGAGGATATGTAAACTAAATGTAACTAGGGGATGGGTATGGGATGGGTATGGGGTATGGGATAAGAGTAAATGGGATGAAAGGGAATGGGACTACAGGGAATGGGGTATGGAGTGTAGTATGAGGGGGTATGGGGGATGGAGTGTATGTAGTGTTATTGATAAGTGTATGTATGTATTGAATGTGTTTGCGTGTAAATGTGTTAAGTGTACAGAAAAATCACTCGCTCGCTAACTCACACTACTACTAATTCTCACTAACACACTACTACTAATTACACACTACACACTACCACTAACTCACACTCCCACTAACTCTCAATAACTCACACTACCACTAACTCACGCTCCCACTAACTGACTCACACTACCACTAACTCTCACTAACAACTCCCACTACCAATAACTCACTCACGCTCCCACTAACTCCCACTCACTCACGATAACACTAACAACTGACTCTCTCACACTAACACTAACTCACTCACAATAATGCACAAACTCTCTAATCTTAAACCTCCAATCTCCAAAGACCCACCAGCAACACAGTCAAAGAAGCCATGCTTGTGTGGTGCTTATATACCCTGTGTAAATGTTTAATGATGTACCAATTTCCGTTGTAAATTGTGTTCAGGTGTGCTTTATTAGCAATTAATATTAGTGCAATGTGTATTAGTTGTGTGAATTTGCGCATGCTCATTTGGAGTTAGTATTTGTGGAATGTGTAGAATGCGATGATGTCATAGTGGTCGTTTTCTCTAACATTGTCCAATAGTATTCTGTTTAAATGTGAATTTGCGATGGTGTGTTATTAGTGAAGTGTTGTATATGTATGTTTGTCCTAATATATAGTGATATTGAATGTGATTATTTTGCTAGTGTATGTATATATTTTTTATTCCTTGTTGTTATTTTGCGAATTTCCGCATCTTAAAGTATATGCGTATTCCCTGTATTAAATTTTATTAAAAATCCCCCCGCTTGTGAATGTGTAAAGCTTGTGTGCTTTGTTGAGTGATTGTTGTTGTGACATTTGTGGCGTGTTATTGTTGTGCATGATGTGGTATGCGTCATATGACCGAGCTGTGCGTATTTCTCGCGAGATCGAGTGTTAGGTGAAAAAAGAGGTTTTTTTGCATTTCCATTGATCTCTATGGGAGACTGTCTAACGCGGGCAGGATTCCGCATGTGACATTCACGCGTTAGGAGCATCGTTAGATGGTCTTTTTTGTACTCTAAATACCGGAGTCAAACAATGCCGTGCGTTAGACATAAACCACGCGTAGCGTTAGCAGCCCATCTACCGCCAAACTCCAAATCTAGCCGTTAGTTTCTGCAGCCTTTTACAGATTCATCCCTATCTTCATTTTCATTCAGGAGGGATTCTAATACCTTTAGTGTTTCCTCATCTTTTCTCTGTTCTGATTTATGCTGATGCATAGTATGATGTAGAACTATTTTTCTAGCAAAAAGGTGAAGATCTTTCACTAGTTCAAACTTATCTAGTTTGTTTGATGGGCTGAAGGTTAATCCCTTTCTTAAAACCTCAATGTGAGTCAAATTTAACCTAAAGGAAGAGAGATTTATCATTTGTAGATTACTTTCAACCTCAGTTTTTAATATCCCTGATAGGGTCTCCTTCGTGGTCTCCCCCTGTTTCTCATTCCCTGTCATTGATTCTCCCCTCTCCCTCTCTGATTTCGTTGAGGGTATCTTCTCTTTTGTTGGCTCATATCTCTTATTTCACCTCCTCTTTCTCCCCCCCCCTCCTATATCTGTGGTTTGTAACCCAGAACTTGCATCGTTTTTTGACTGTCTTTCAGTATCTGTGTCTAAATCAGAAGCATCAGTACCTGAGTCGTAGGAACCCTTATCAAACCTATAGACATAAACTTTTTTATTTTGGTAGTCTTCCTGATCTCTATGTAATTTTCTACACTTCCTCACTTTTATTTCTGCTTATAACCTAGAGATATGTGTTTTGATTTCTTCATTTAATTTTGCAAAGTTGGAATCATTTTCGAATTTATTTACAACTTGTAGTGCTTGTTCTACATCCTCTTTAATTTTATCTAGCCTCTTATGATTTCTCTTAATCAGCATGCCTATCATATCAAGTGCACAAGCAGATAGTTTACTATTCCATTCTTCTAGAAACTCTAGGCCACCCTCTTCTTCTCTTGCATTAAACCCAGGATCCAGAAATAATCTTAACCCTCTAGGGACAATTTTATTTTCAACATAGTTGACAAGACTTGAATTTTCTGCTCTGAGCTTTACTTGCTTAATTATACATCCTTTATATTTCTTAAAGGCATTAAACACATTTGTTTCTAGATCGCTACTGTCTAAGTTGGTATTAGTCAAAGACTCCTTTAACTCTGCCTCCCATTGTTCATTGGATAGTGTAAAGGCCATATTTGGTTGTTTCAAAATCAGTCCCAGCCAAACACCAAAATTAAATTCTATCAACACACTAATATACTTGTGTGTTAAACAAAAATATTTTTTCCATCAATCCCTAGGGGAAAAAGCACTGTGGGAATCCTCCCTATTGCTCCTAATATTTATAATTTACAAGGCAAGAATTGGGAGAGGAATACTGACACCTTTCTGATTAAACAGACCAAGGTGTTTAACAGTAATTATATTTTGTTTATTTAGGATCCAAGTGGAAGTTATCCGTTCTTAGATCAGGTGCAGACCCCCAAAAACATTTATAGTTACAGATTATGTTAGAAAGAGACGAACCACAGTAGAGCTATATGAGATACTGTGTAAAGATGGGGGATTACAGCACTCTATAGAGCTTCATTTTACTTTACTTTGTAGGTGTTTGACTGAAAGCAATTAAGAAACAAACAAACGGATGCACATAAGATCTGGTCAGTGGCAAATTTATTTACATAGTAACAAACATACTGAAAAGTTATTGCAATTTGTCATGGTATAAGCAATTATATTACTACCACTGCAGTGGGATATTCATATCAAGATATATTGCTAAAACAGCTAGTATAGTTGCAACATTATATATTGATCCTGTAAATCAACAAAGGAAAGTAGCTAATAATCATGTAGGATTACTTTTGATCATATATACGACCTGTATAAAGTGTCCTCCTTATGATTGAAAAAGTAGAAAGGGACAAGATATTTCCAAAGAGTCTGTTTCTGCCTGGGCCCAGGTTTCAGGTGTAAGGAAACTCAAGAATGAAATTTTTCCGGGCTCATTCTTTACTTTAAACATGATCTTTGTCGATAAGATTTTTCATGCTAGAACTCCAAGGTAAATGCATCCTCTACAACTAGCATGAATAGAAGATACTTTGTTGCAAAAATGCCGTTATTATTCACAACCTCAGGACAATTGCAGCTTTCCAGGAAACTGCGGTAAATAGTGGTCCGAGTATCTGCTTCAAACACATTCTTCCAGACTTCTGTAATATAGCCACAGTCAGGTATCTGTGTTAGTGCTCACCTCCGGCTCCACTTTTGTAGCCGCAAAACAGCGGTAAGTAGCGGTCTGAGTGTCTGCACTCAATACGTTAGTATCCAGGTGTCTGTGTTGTGCTCACCTCCGGAACCACCTTATATCCGCAAAGACTACAGTGATTAGTTCGGATATGGATACTGAAGCTTCATGCCGAGTCGGGACAGGTGCTTCCGACCTCAAGCTGCTTGCTGTCTCAACTTCAAAGTCAATTCACCTTTACTTGTAGGGATATTGACTACACCGGGTGACAGATATTTGTCTTCATACCCTTGATCCGAACTTAGGTACACTGCAGATAGGTGTCTGTCGTCGACGCACGTTTCGCCCCACAATGCTCAGCGAAAGCTAGGGCCTCATCAGGACTACCTGACACCTGTATTCTCCTACCGATTATTGGATTTTTTTCTAGGGGGGTGTGTTTATTTCCGGTAAATACACATTTGCAATTGGTTTCCCACAGACAAAGCCTCCATAGAAACTATCCAATTACTAGGAGAATTAGACTTGATACAAATGCATCTTAAATCTGCCCGCGAGGACACAGAAATCATATGCTCCGCTAGTCAAATATTACCATCATATACAACACTAGGTTAGACATGTAGAAAATTGGAAACTTAGATAGAGCAGTAATTTTCAGTAACGAGTTTTAGCATTTACTTGATAGTACTTATTTGCTGACCAAATGATTATACCAGCTAGAAAAATAGTTTTTCATTTTGTTACCATAATTAGCCCAGAAAAGAAGCATATTCTATTCTTTCATTTAGACCAGTAGGAGTCATTGTTTTTAATGTATATGTCCACCTGGCTTCTTTTCTAAGAAGGCACTTGTCCTCATCTCCTCCTCTTCCATTTGTAATCCCTTTATCAATTGCTATAAATTTTAGAGACACAGTGCTGCTATTGTGTACCTCTTTAAAGTGGCGAGCTACACTTGTGTCCCTTTCATAGAGAATGTCATCCCTGTGCTCCTGCGACCCTGTCCTTGAGCATTCTTTTCATTTTTCCAACATAGACAGGGGGCAGGAGCACTGCAAGAGATAGAAAACCCCTACTGTGTTGCAATTTGCAAAGTGTCTTATTTCAAATTCTTGCCTGTGTGGGTGCAAAAAGTTTTACTTTTTAGGATATATGGACAGTAGACACAATGTCCACAGGGATAGGTGCCTTTAACCTGTGATGTTTATTTAGCCAGGTGGTTTCAGTCTGTGATCTAACAAATCTACTTTTAACTAGTTTGTTTCTTAGATTTGGCGATTTCTTAGCTGTCATCAGTGGGTATTGTCCTACCTTATCTGCTATTTTATCATCTAGTGTTAAAATGTGCCATTTCTGTGCTAATATGGATCGAATATTGTGCCATTGGCAATTATAAGTTGTAATAAACCTTAAGTTATTTTCAACTTTTTTCTCTTTTTTTGAATACAGGAGGTCATCCCTATTCATGTTCTTCACTTTATTTAGGGTATATCTAATCAATTTTCATGAGTATCCCCTTTCTATAAATCTTTGGCACATCTGATCAGCATGATGATCGAATTTTGTCCTGGAGGAGCAGTTTCTCCTTAATCTCAACAATTGGCTGAAAGGTATGCCTTTCTTCAGAGATTCAGGATGACTGCTTGATGCCTCCAGGACACTATTCGTTGCTGTACTTTTTCGGTAATTCTCAGTAGAGATTTTATTACCTTCTTTTTTAATCACTATATCTATCACTATTTTTGTTTAACACACAAGTATATTAGTGTGTTGATAGAATTTAATTTTGGTGTTTGGCTGGGACTGATTTTGAACAAGCCAAATATGGCCTTTACACTATCCAATGAGCAATGGGAGGCAGAGTTAAAGGAGTCTTTGACTAATACCAACTTAGACAGTAGCGATCTAGAAACAAATGTGTTTAATGCCTTTAAGAAATATAAAGGATGTATAATTAAGCAAGTAAAGCTCAGAGCAGAAAATTCAAGTCTTGTCAACTATGTTGAAAATAAAATTGTCCCTAGAGGGTTAAGATTATTTCTGGATCCTGGGGTTTAATGCAAGAGAAGAAGAGGGTGGCCTAGAGTTTCTAGAAGAAAGGAATAGTAAACTATCTGCTTGTGCACTTGATATGATAGACATGCTGATTAAGAGAAATCATAAGAGGCTAGATAAAATTAAAGAGGATGTAGAACAAGCACTACAAGTTGTAAATAAATTCGAAAATGATTCCCAACTTTGCAAAATTAAATGAAGAAATCAAAACACATATCTCTAGGTTATAAGCAGAAATAAAAGTGAGGAAGTGTAGAAAATTACATAGAGATCAGGAAGACTACCAAAATAAAAAGTTTATGTCTATAGGTTTGATAAGGGTTCCTATGACTCAGGTACTGATGCTTCTGATTTAGACACAGATACTGAAAGACAGTCAAAAAACGATGCAAGTTCTGGGTTACAAACCACAGATATAGGAGGAGGGGGGGGAGAAAGAGGAGGTGGAATAAGAGATATGAGCCAACAAGAGAGAAGATACCCTCAACGAAATCAGAGAGGCGAGAGGGGAGAATCAATGACAGGGAATGAGAAACAGGGGGAGACCACGAAGGAGACCCTATCAGGGATATTAAAAACTGAGGTTGAAAGTAATCTACAAATGATAAATCTTCTCTTCCTTTAGGTTAAATTTGACTCACATTGAGGTTTTAAGAAAGGGACTAACCTTCAGCCCATCAAACAAACTAGATAAGTTTGAACTAGTGAAAGATCTTCACCTTTTGCTAGAAAAATAGTTCTACATCATACTATGTATCAGCATAAATCAGAACAGAGAAAAGATGAGGGAAACACTAAAGGTATTGGAATCCCTCCTGAATGAAAATGAAAGATAGGGATGAATCTGTAAAAGGCTGCAGAAACTTAAAACTAATCTGCAACTGAAATCAACATATATGCCTTCATTAGCACAGGTTCCCATTGTCTCAATGTTGTTAAAGCGGTTGAGAAAGAAATTGAAAAACTACCTGAAGACTGGATTCAGTCTGACAACCTAAGCTTTAAAGAAAGACAAGCATTAAAAGAACTAAGTACAGCAAAGGGAGTATTTACAAGCCAGTTGATAAGGGCGGTAATTTAGTCCTCCTGGATGAGTCTTTCTACCTTAACGAAGTAAAAAGACAATTAAATGATAGATTACAGTATGAAAAACTTTCAAAAATCCAATGACAGCAATGAAATCTAAACTTAATAGGAATCCTACAAGATGCTAAGATGGATGGTCTCATCTCGATAAAAGAATTTCAATTCCTTAGTCCAACTCACCCTGTAATGCCCACTTTTTTATGTAATTCCCAAAAATACATAAAAATCCTACCAGTCCCCCCTGGGAGACCAATAGTCTCGGGGATTGCAGTATCAGTGAACACATTGGTGAATATGTAGATATTTTTCTTAGACCTTTACTTCTCTCCCTCCCCTCTTATGTAAAGACACCCCAGACCTCCTAAGAAAGTTGGATTGGTATATCAGTTAAAACAGGAAACAATCTTGGTGTCTTTAGACGTTGAAAGTCTCTACTCTTCAATACCACACACAATAGGGAATAGAAGCATCCAAAAACAGTTCCTTAAATCAAGAGGACCAGAGAGTGATAGACATACTGCTTTTGTTGTTGATCTGTTACAATTCATTTTGAGCAACAATGTCTTCCAATTTGACAATTCTCTTTATAGACAGGTCAGGGGGACAGCCATGGGAGCAGTTTGTGCTCCGACATATGCATGTCTCCACCTGGGAGCATGGAGTTGGACATATTTGAAAAAATATGGTGAGGTGTTTGACTCCCATGTTTCCATGTGGATTAGGTATGTGGATGACATACTCATGCTGTGGGATGGCTCCCTGGCCTGTCTTCAAGATTTGTCTCCAATCTAAACATTTTTTCTAACGTATGCCTCAAGCACTAAAGAACTGCCATTCCTAGATATAGTGATTAAAAAAGAAGGTAATAAAAATCTCTACTGAGAATTACCGAAAAAGTACAGCAACGAATAGTGTCCTGGAGGCATCAAGCAGTCATCCTGAATCTCTGAAGAAAGGCATACCTTTCAGCCAATTGTTGAGATTAAGGAGAAACTGCTCCTCCAGGACAAAATTCGATCATCATGCTGATCAGATGTGCCAAAGATTTATAGAAAGGGGATACTAACGAAAATTGATTAGATATACCCTAAATAAAGTGAGGAAAATGAATAGGGATGACCTCCTGTATTCAAAAAAAGAGAAAAAAGTTGAAAATAACTTAAGGTTTATTACAACTTATAATTGCCAATGGCACAATATTCGATCCATATTAGCACAGAAATGGCACATTTTAACACTAGATGATAAATAGCAGATAAGGTAGGACAATACCCACTGATGACAGCTAAGAAATCACCAAATCTAAGAAACGAAACTAGTTAAAAGTAGATTTGTTAGATCACAGACTGAAAACACCTGGCTAAATAAACATCAACAGGTTAAAGACACCTATCACTGTGGACATTGTGTCTACTGTCCATATATCCTAAAAAGTAAAACTTTTTGCACCCACACAGGCAAGAATTTTGAAATAAGACACTTTGCAAATTGCAACACAGTAGGGGTTGTCTATCTCTTGCAGTGCTCCTGCCCCCTGTTCTATGTTGGAAAAACGAAAAGAATGCTCAAGGACAGGGTGCAGGAGCACAGGGGATGACATTCTCTATGAAAGGGACACAAGTGTAGCTCGCCACTTTAAAGAGGTACACAATAGCAGCACTGTGTCTCTAAAATTTATAGCAATTGATAAAGGGATTACAAATGGAAGAGGAGGAGATGAGGACAAGTGCCTTCTTAGAAAAGAAGCCAGGTGGACATATACATTAAAAACAATGACTCCTACTGGTCTAAATGAAAGAATAGAATATGCTTCTTTTCTGGGCTAATTATGGTAACAAAATGAAAAACTATTTTTCTAGCTGGATAATCATTTGGTCAGCAAATAATTACTATCAAGTAAATGCTAAAACTCGTTACTGAAAATTACTGCTCTATTAAGTTTCCAATTTTCTACATGTCTAACCTAGTGTTGTATATGATGGCAATATTTGACTAGCGGAGCACATGTTTCTGTGTCCTCGCGGCAGATTTAAGATGCATTTGTATCAAGTCTAATTCTCCTAGTAATTGGATAGTTTCTATGGAGGCTTGTCTGTGGGAAACCAATTGCAAATGTGTATTTACCAGAAATAAACACACCCCCTAGAAAAAAATCCAATAATAGGTAGGAGAATACAGGTGTCAGGTAGTCCTGATGAGGCCCTAGCTTTCGCTGAGCATTGTGGGGCGAAACGTGCGTCGACGACAGACACCTATCTGCAGTGTACCTAAGTTCGGATCAAGGGTATGAAGACAAATATCTGTCACCCGGTGTAGTCAATATCCCTACAAGTAAAGGTGAATTGACTTTGAAGTGGAGACAGCAAGCAGCTTGAGGTCGGAAGCACCTGTCCCGACTCGGCATGAAGCTTCAGTATCCATATCCGAACTAATCACTGTAGTCTTTGCGGATATAAGGTGGTTCCGGAGGTGAGCACAAACAGAGACACCTGGATACTAATGTATTGAGTGCAGACACTCGGACCGCTACTTACCGCTGTTTTGCGTCTACAAAAGTGGAGCCGGAGGTGAGCACTAACACAGATACCTGGACTGTGGCTATATTACAGAAGTCTGGGAAGAATGTGTTGAAGCAGATACTCGGACCACTATTTACCGCAGTTTCCTGGAAAGCTGTAATTGTCCTGAGTTGTGAATAATAACGGCATTTTGCAACAAAGTATCTTGTATTCATGCTAGTTGTAGAGAACACATTTACCTTGGAGTTCTAGCATGAAAAATCTTATCGACAAAGATCATGTTTAAAGTAAAGAATGAGCCCGGAAAAATTTCATTCTTGAGTTTCCTTACACCTGAAACCTGGGCCCAGCAGAGAAACAGACTCTTTGGAAATATCTTGTCCCTTTCTACTTTTTCAATCATAAGGAGGACACTTTATACAGGTCGTATATATGATCAAAAGTAATCCTACATATTATTAGCTACTTTCCTTTGTTGATTTACAGGATCAATATACAATGTTGCAACTATACTAGCTGTTTTAGCAATATATCTTGATATGAATATCCCACTGCAGTGGTAGTAATATAATTGCTTATACCATGACAAATTGCAATAACTTTTCAGTATGTTTGTTACTATGTAAATAAATTTGCCGCTGACCAGATCTTATGTGCATCCGTTTGTTTGTTTCTTAATTGCTTTCAGTCAAACACCTACAAAAGTAAAGTAAAATGAAGCTCTATAGAGTGCTATAATCCCCCATCTTTACACAGTATCTCATATAGCTCTACTGTGGTTCGTCTCTTTCTACATAATCTGTAACTATAAATGTTTTTGGGGGTCTGCACCTGATCTAAGAACGGATAACTTCTGCTTGGATCCTAAATAAACAAAATATAATTACTGTTAAACACCTTGGTCTGTTTAAACAGATATATATATGAAAATTGAGTGAAAAAATGAAAAAATTAAAACATTGTGAAAAAATGTTGTCAAAAAATAATAAATACAAATGTTATGGTGAAAAAAATGATGGTGAAAAAGCAAATCCTCCAGGTGTGATCCTAATAGTAGTCTGTGTAGAAATGTCCTATAAGAAATAAAATAACATAGTGTAGACATACAAATCAAGAAGGAATTATTGAAAATGTGCTTACCCACTGTCGACGCGTTTCGGCCCCTGTAAGGCCTTTTTCAAGACATACATTTGCTTAACACAAATGGCCTTATATAGGGTAAGCAATAAAACATATTTTGGCGCAAAAACCATCACTTTTTGGGGCCACCCACTTCCTGTTTATGATGTATTGTGGGAAAAAACAGATCCTAAAAGCAATCTCAGATATTGCAAAAATTATTGAGGGATTTGTTCTCAATTGTGTATATAATCCTTAGCCATAAAAGCATTTAAAATCTAATTTTTCGATTACAGTTTTAAATTTTTGATTACATTTATTAATATTGCAAATACTATACTGATGACATCACTTATGGTTTCATCACTACCGGAAGAGTGCCAACCAGTGGCCAACCATTGGCCTAGATTTGGAGTTCAACGGTAGCCGTCAAAACCAGCGTTAGAGGCTCCTAACGCTGGTTTTGGCCGCCGCTGGTATTTGGAGTCAGTGATTAAAGGGTCAAACGCTCACTTTTTTCAGCCGCGACTTTTCCATACCGCAGATCCCCCTACTCATTTGCGTATCCTATCTTTTCAATGGGATCTTTCTAACGCCGGTATTTAGAGTCAGTTCTGAAGTGAGCGTTAGAGCTCTAACGACAAAACTCCAGCCGCCTGAAAATAGCAGGAGTTAAGAGCTTTCTGGCTAACGCCGGTTCATAAAGCTCTTAACTACTGTACCCTAAAGTACACTAACACCCAATAAACTACCTATGTACCCCTAAACGAGGTCCCCCCCACATCGCCGCCACTCGATTATAAATTTTTAAACCCCTAATCTGCCGACCCGCCACCTACATTATACTTATGTACCCCTAATCTGCTGCCCCTAACACCGCCGACCCCTATATATATTTTATTAACCCCTAACCTTCCCCCCACAACGTCGCCGCCAGCTACTTACAATAATTAACCCCTAATCTTCCGACCGCAAAGCGCCGCCACCTACGTTATCCCTATGTACCCCCTAATCTGCTGCCCCTAACCACCGCCGACCAATATATTATATTTATTAACCCCTAATCTGCCCCCCTCAACGTCGCCGACACCTGCCTACACTTATTAACCCCTAATCTGCCCGAGCGGACCTGAGCGCTACTATAATAAAGTTAATAACCCCTAACCCCGCCTCACTAACCCTATAATAAATAGTATTAACCCCCTAATCGCCTCCCTAACATCGCCGACACCTAACTTCAATTATTAACCCCTAATCTGACGGACCGGAGCTCACCGCTACTATAATAAATGGATTAACCCCTAAAGCTAAGTCTAACCCTAACACTAACACCCCCCTAAGTTAAATATAATTTACATCTAACGAAATAAATTAACTCTTATTAAATAAATGATTCCTATTTAAAGCTAAATACTTACCTGTAAAATAAATCCTAATATAGCTACAATATAAATTATAATTATATTATAGCTATTTTAGGATTAATATTTATTTTACAGGCAACTTTGTAATTATTTTAACCAGGTACAATAGCTATTAAATAGTTAAGAACTAGTTAATAGCTAAAATAGTTAAAATAATTACAAAATTACCTGTAAAATAAATCCTAACCTAAGATATAATTAAACCTAACACTACCCCTATCAATAAAATAATTAAATAAACTACCTACAATTACCTACAATTAACCTAAAACTACACTATCAATAAATTAATTAAACACAATTCCTACAAAATAAATACAACTTAAATAAACTAGCTAAAGTACAAAAAATAAAAAAGAACTAAGTTACAAAAAATAAAAAAATATTACAAACATAAGAAAACATATTACAACAATTTTTAAACTAATTACACCTACTCTAAGCCCCCCTAACTAAAATAACAAACACCCCCCAAATAAAAAATTCCCTACCCTATTCTAAATTAAAAAAGTTACAAGCTCTTTTACCTTACCAGCCCTGAACAGGGCCCTTTGCGGGGCATGCCCCAAGAATTTCAGCTCTTTTGCCTGTAAAAGAATAAATACAATACCGCCCCCCCCAACATTACAACCCACCACCCACATACCCCTAATCTAACCCCAAACCCCCCTTAAATAAACCTAACACTAAGCCCTGAAGATCTTCCTACCTTGTCTTCACCATCCAGGTTCACCGATCCGGCCTGAAGAGCTCCTCCGATGTCCTGATCCAAGCCCAAGCGGGGGGCTGAAGAGGTCCATGATCCGGTCAAAGTCTTCATCCAAGCGGGGCAGAAGAGGATCGTCCATCCGATTGAAGTCATCATCCAGGCGGCATCTTCTATGGTCTTCCATCCGGAGCGAAGCGGCAGGATCCTGAAGACCTCACAGCGGGAACATCCATCCGGACCGACGACTGAACGACGAATGACTGTTCCTTTAAGGGACGTCATCCAAGATGGCGTCCCTCGAATTCCGATTGGCTGATAGGATTCTATCAGCCAATCGGAATTAAGGTAGGAATTTTCTGATTGGCTGATGGAATCAGCCAATCAGAATCAAGTTCATTCCGATTGGCTGATCCAATCAGCCCAATCAGATTGAGCTCGCATTCTATTGCTGTTCCGATCAGCCAATAGAATGCGAGCTCAATCTGATTGGCTGATTGGATCAGCCAATCGGATTGAACATGATTCTGATTGGCTGATGGAATCAGCAATCAGAAAATTCCTACCTTAATTCCGATTGGCTGATAGAATCCTATCAGCAATCGGAATTCGAGGGAAGCCATCTTGGATGACGTCCCTTAAAGGAACAGTCATTGTCGTTCAGTCGGTCGGTCCGGATGGATGTTCCACGCTGGAGGTCTTCAGGATCCTGCCGCTTCGCTCCGGATGGAAGACCATAGAAGATGCCGCCTGGATGATGACTTCAATCGGATGGAAGATCCTCTTCTGCCCCGCTTGGATGAAGACTTTGACCGGATCATGGACCTCTTCAGCCCCCCGCTTGGGCTTGGATCAGGACATCGGAGGAGCTCTTCAGGACGGATCGGTGACCTGGATGGTGAAGACAAGGTAGGAAGATCTTCAGGGGCTTAGGGTGAGGTTTATTTAAGGGGGGTTTGGGGTTAGATTAGGTATGTGGGTGGTGGGTTGTAATGTTGGGGGGGCGGGTATTGTATTTATTCTTTTACAGGCAAAAGAGCTGAAATTCTTGGGGCATGCCCCGCAAAGGGCCCTGTTCAGGGCTGGTAAGGTAAAAGAGCTTGTAACTTTTTTAATTTAGAATAGGGTAGGAAATTTTTATTTTGGGGGGTGTTTGTTATTTTATTAGGGGGCTTAGAGTAGGTGTAATTAGTTTAAAATTGTTGTAATATTTTTCTTATGTTTGTAAATATTTTTTTATTTTCTGTAACTTAGTTCTTTTTTATTTTTTGTACTTTAGCTAGTTTATTTAATTGTATTTATTTGTAGGAATTGTGTTTAATTAATTTATTGATAGTGTAGTGTTAGGTTAATTGTAGGTAATTGTAGGTAGTTTATTTAATTATTTTATTGATAGGGTAGTGTTAGGTTTTAATTATATTTTAGGTTAGGATTTATTTTACAGGTAAATTTGTTATTATTTTAACTAGGTAACTATTAAATAGTTCTAACTATTTAATAGCTATTGTACCTGGTTAAAATAATTACAAAGTTGCCTGTAAAATAAATATTAATCCTAAAATAGCTATAATATAATTATAATTTATATTGTAGCTATATTAGGATTTATTTTACAGGTAAGTATTTAGCTTTAATAGGAATCATTTATTTAATAAGAGTTAATTTATTTCGTGTAGATGTAAATTATATTTAAGTTAGGGGGGGTGTTAGTGTTAGGGTTAGACTTAGCTTTAGGGGTTAATACATTTATTAGAATAGCGGTGAGGTCCGCTCGGCAGATTAGGGGTTAATTATTGAAGGTAGGTGTCGGCGATGTTAGGGAGGGCAGATTAGGGGTTAATACTATTTATGATAGGGTTAGTGAGGCGGGTAGGGGTTAATAACTTTATTATAGTAGCGGTGCGGTCCGCTCGGCAGATTAGGGGTTAATAAGTGTAGGCAGGTGTCGGCGACGTTGAGGGGGGCAGATTAGGGGTTAATATATATAATATAGGGGTCGGCGATGTTAGGGCAGCAGATTAGGGGTACATAGGGATAACGTAGGTTGCGGCGGTTTATGGAGCGGCAGATTAGGGGTTAAAAAAAATATGCAGGGGTCAGCGATAGCGGGGGCGGCAGAATAGGGGTTAATAAGTGTAAGGTTAGGGGTGTTTAGACTCGGGGTACATGTTAGAGTGTTAGGTGCAGACGTAGGAAGTGTTTCCCCATAGGAAACAATGGGGCTGCGTTAGGAGCTGAACGCTGCTTTTTTGCAGGTGTTAGGTTTTTTTTTCAGCTCAAACAGCCCCATTGTTTCCTATGGGAGAATCGTGCACGAGCACGTTTTTGAGGCTGGCCGCGTCCGTAAGCAACTCTGGTATCGAGAGTTGCATTTGCTGTAAAAATGCTCTACGCTCCTTTTTTGGAGCCTAACGCAGCATTTGTTTGAACTCTCAATACCAGAGTTAATTTTATGGTGCGGCCAGAAAAAAGCCAGCGGAGCGTTAACAGCCCTTTTACCGCCAAACTCCAAATCTAGGCCAATAGTTGTAAACATAGTGAGATACAGAGTAAGCATCAAGATAAATAGTGACAAGTCCTTATTATCAGCCGGAAGTGTTGCAACCACATCAAAAGTCGTTTTTTAAAATCGCCAGACCGGATGTATAAGGCCATCATTTCTAACCGTTTGGGTCACAATATCAACCCGGAAGTGACATCACTTCTGGTTTTTGGCTATCCGGTTTGTTGTATATGAGAGACTCAATTTCTCTCTCTCATATTGCACTTAGATACATGTACCTCAAAGGGGTTTATTAATACCAATTGGAGGGGTTAGTATTAGTAGGAGACCAGATGGTTACTCTTATCTAAAAAATCCCCGGATGTAGTGAAACGTCACTTCCGGTACTGACATCACTTTCGGTTTCGGCTGTTAAATAAAATATACAGCATATGAAAGGATCAATAGCATATGCTTCTCTGTTGTAGCTAGACAAAGGTGAACATAACAAAGGAAATTGATACAAGGAGAAATATGAATGAAACTAAAAGAAAATATAAATGAATAAATCAATAATCAAATAATCAATAATCAAAGGATCATAATATTGATACAAACATTTAACAATATATTATTTCTGTTGGTAGTGATACCAGTATTCCTCACAAAGAGGGCTGAGAAGCAGTGAAATCTTTTCTAGACAATGACCCAGAGATCCCCAAAGAAGAATCAGACTTCATTGTGGATATTATACAGCACATTTTGACCCACAACTTCTTCTGTAATGAAGGTAAATACTATCAACAAATCTGCGGTACTGCAATGGGGACTAGGTTCACGCCCAGCTATGCTAACCTATATATGGGCAGGTGGGAGAAAATCTTTTGGGACTCCTGCCCAGTGGGCGCGTACCTGGTCCTATACCGCAGATATATAGATGACATTCTGATAATCTGGAAGGGTACAGTAGAAGACCTGAAATTCACCATGGAAGTCATGAACAAAAATATTTTAAATCTAAATTTCACATATCTATGGAGTAGAACAGAGATTGTATTTCTAGATCTCAGGATAGAAGTAAAGAATGGCAAATGGGAAACATCGACTTACTTTAAGGAAGTCGATAGCAATAATTACGTTCATAACCTCAGCTGTCATCATGAAAAATGGAGAAGTAATATCCCGAAAGGACAGTTGTTAAGAATACGAAAAAAATGTTCAAACGACGAAAAATGGGAGGAACAGGCATTACTACTCCTCAAGAATAAGTTTATGGAAAGAGGCTATCAGGAACATCTACTTGACCTCAAGATAGAAGAAATACGGGGCATTGAAAGACAAGACCTAATCCAATATAAAGATAAAACAAAAATATTGAGTGATGACGTAATAAACATCCCTATGATCACTGAATACAGCAGCAACAAACACATTGTAGAGAAGATTTTCAATAAACATTGGTACTTGTTAAAGGAAGATAATTTGATCGGAAATAAACTTCCCCAAAAATCAATATTCGTCTATAGAAAAACTAATAACTTAAAGAACCGATTGGCACCAAGCCTTCAGAAAATAAAAAGGATGGAGACACATAATATATATGGAAAGAAGATTAAAGGATTCTACCCTTGCCCCAAATGTAAGGCCTGTAAATGTGGGAATAAAACAAAAACGTTCCAATCACACTATACAAAAGAAATACACCAAATCCAGGAACTTATCAGATGCCAAGATAAAAGTGTCATTTATCTAATAGAGTGCTCATGCGGTCTACAGTATATTGGCCAAACATCAAGACTGCTGAAATATAGGATAAGGGAGCACCTATTGTTAATAGAGAAATTGAATATGGACACTATATTATATAAACATTTCACCACTGTACATAAAGGAAACATCAAAGATTTGAAATATACAGGCATCCAAAAAGTTAGCAAAAACTGGAGAGGTGGAGACCATGAAAAAAAGCTTTTAACAACAGAATCCAAATGGATATTTCTCCTAGATTATTTACATCCAAAGGGACTAAATAATAAAGAGGATTTAGTCCATCTATTTTAATTTCCACTTTACCTGTAGGCTCCCTATAACCTTTTATATGTTTAATCCTACTAATGATTTGGGTCTTCATGTGCCATTTCTGTATTTCACATTACCATATAATTTTATTGTTATATAACATGCCCCCCCCCTTCCACTGCCAACGACAGTTATCTTTCCCTTTGTCATTACTAACTCATTTCCGAATCTTAGACACAGAATTTGGACTCTTTGATTTTACTTTATATAATCTCAAGGTTTGGTTTTAAAAAAGAATTTTAAAAAAGAATTTTAAAAGAGGAATTTTAAATAAATATATTTTTTATATGGCGAGATATTGACATATGCTTCACAACTCCTTGCTATTACTATTATGAAAGATCTTGTTATACATTATTGATGGGAGTCATTCTTGTTTTCATTATTTATTTGACATTGAGATTTGTCCATGTACTTTTTATGTATTTTGTATATTCTGTATATTGTATATGAATATTTTATATGAATATTATGTGGATTTTATTCATTATGTGGATTTTATCTATTTCTCTTAAAGATTGTCATCTATTTATTGAACCTTCATAGTTATGGTTATGTATTCACTTGGTTATGTTTACTAATGCTTGTATATCAATAGATGCCATATGTATGATCTATAAATCACTCTGCCCACCTATCACTTGATTACTATTAGGCTATAAACCTTGGTGTTTTATCTAACTAATCAATTAGATTGTAACACAACCAACAGAAATAATAAATTGTTAAATATTTGTATCAATATTATGATCCTTTGATTATTGATTATTTGATAATTGATTTATTCATTTATATTTTCTTTTGGTTTCATTCATATTTCTCATTGTATCAATTTCCTTTGTTATGTTCACCTTTGTCTAGCTACAACAGAGAAGCATTTGCTATTGATCCTTTCATATGCTGTGTATTGTATTTAACAGCCGAAACCGAAAGTGATGTCACTACCGGAAGTGACGTTTCACTAAATCCGGTTTGGCGATTTTTTAGATAAGAGTAACCATCTGGTCTCCTACTACTACTAACCCCTCCAATTGGTATTAATAAACCCCTTTGAGGTACATGTATCTAAGTGCAATATGAGAGAGAGAAATTGATTCTCTCATATACTACAAACCGGATAGCCGAAACCGGAAGTGATGTCACTTCCGGGTTGATATTGTGACCCAAACGGTTAGAAATGATGGCCTAATACATCCGGTCTGGCGATTTTAAAAAACGACTTTTGATATGATTGCAACACTTCCGGCTGATAATAAGGACTTGTCACTATTTATCTTGATGCTAACTCTGTATCTCACTATGTTTACAACTATTGGTAGGCCACTGGTTGGCACACTTCCGGTATTGATGAAAACCGAAAGTGATGTCATCAGTATAGTATTTGCAATATTAATAAAATTGTAATCGAAAATTTACAACTGTAATCGAAAATTAGATTTAAATGATTTTAGGCTAAGGATTATATACACAATTGAGAACAAATCCCTCAATAACTTTTAGCAATATCTAAGATTGCTTTTAGGATCTGTTTTTTCCCACAATACATCATAAACAGGAAGTGGGTGGCCCAAAAAGTGATGGTTTTGGCACCAAAATATGTTTTATTGCTTACTCTATATAAGGTCATTTGTGTTAAGCAAATGTATGTCTTGAAAAAGGCCTTACAGGGGCCGAAACACATCGACAGTGGGTAAGCACATTTTCAATAATTCCTTTGTATGGTCTACACTATGTTATTTTATTTCTTATAGGACATTTCTACACTGACTTAAGGACACAGACTACTATTAGGATCACACCTGGAAGATTAGCTTTTTCACCATATTTTTTTCACCATAACATTTGTATTTATTATTTTTTCACAACATTTTTTCACAATGTTTTAATTTTTTCATTTTTTCCCTCAATTTTCATATATATATATTATATATATATATATATATATATATATATATATATATATATATATATATATATAAGATAGATAGATAGATATACATATATATTATATATATATATAATTTTTTAATTTTTTCATTTTTGCAAATATCACATTTATCAATTTTTCACTTTTTAATTTTTTCACTTTTTCCATACTTTATTCCCTCATCACATCAGTTGTATCATCACCCATTTTGGATATACAGACTACATTTAATGACTTTTTGAAATAAAGGTTGGACTTTTGGTTTATTGGACAATTTTACTCGAATGTTGGACATTTTTTATTTTTATTTTTATTTTTCATTTGTGAATTTATCTTATCCAAAATTTCTATCTATATTGTACCACTGTTACACTACTTTTTAGCTGATTGTATACTTGCTTTTAATCCATCATATTGTATTAAATAATACTTTTTAATTCGATTTATATTTAACATATATTTGTGGATTTTTATCTTACCTGATTTTTATCTTATCTGATTTTTGTCTTACCTGATTTTATCTCACCTGATATTCCCATCTATATTGTACCACTGTTTATACTATCATAATTAGGGTGTAGACATATTGTTCTCAAATCCATCTTATTGTATTAAGTTAATTTTTAACCCAATCTACATTCACTTATAGTGTCTTAAGGAGCTAAAATATTTGGTTAACCAGTGACTTATATAATACCCAGCCCTTTATACCTCCTCTATTTTTCTATCAACCTGAGAAGATATTCAAGAGCCAGATAGTGGCAATTTCATGTAAAATCTGCCTACAAAGCCCCAAGATTAATAGTAGTAGTACCAAAACATCCCAAATCCACTTTAGGAAACCAAGCAGGCTTTGCAGATCTCAGTGATTAGATAACACAGTATTAGGCATATTTAAAAGCTTTAACATTTTAAATGATCGGGTCAGGTAGCTTACAACCGGAGCTGCTGGTGAGTTCAATTCCTATCACCCTAACCTAATGCCACTATATACTGTGTATGCATATAGTTAAAGTCTGCTAATTACCACCAAAAATGTACCCCAAATAAATCTAGCTCATTAAAGTTTGGTCATTAAAATTAAGTTAATTTATATTTTGTATGCTTACAATTGATATTCTTTATAAAGGTTGTTCTGTTTTTGCACTGTACCGATTTGCTATACTGCTACTGTGCCCAGTTTTGGCTATAACATCCCTCCTATAGAAAAGAAGGGACAGCATATATCTCTCTTCATCATATGTAAATTTTCAATGCATATTCAGGATGTGATATGGATTATTAAAAAATTCACCTCTCTCCCAGTTTATGTAAAACCCAGGTATAATAGCACAACAGGTCCAAGAGTGGCCATATTAATATCATAGAGGGGGAAAAAAATATATAGGGAAAATTATATATCTAAATGCCTCTCTATATTCATCAAAGATGTTGTGAATGTGCATTGCTAAGTTGGCATATCTTGCTATTTATGTTATTATCTCATTGTCCTTAATAAAAAATAAAAAAAAGCAGTCTTCCACTCCTCGCCCTTGTGAATTCAAACTAGATTATAAGCACCTCTGAGGTAAATTTTATAACAAATTTAGCTGACTTCACCCTATCAAATAACATTAATTAAAGGAAGTGGGTAATGATTCTTAACTGTTATATCATTCAGAGCCCTATAGCATACAGGACCTTAAACCCCCATCTTTATTTTCAACAAAAAAAATACCAATCCCAGCAGGAGAGGTAGAAGGTCCCTTGGAAAGATTCTCCTCAATATAATCCCTAAAATGTTAAAATTCAGGCCGCGATAGAGGAAAAATCCTGCCAAAAGGAACACTAGCACCTGACAAAGCTCAATGGGATAATTATAAGGTCTATGAGGGTGTAATTTTTCTTTTCAAAAACATCCGTAAACTCACAAAATGTATAGGGAAGAACAAGTTTGACCTCAGAATTGCTAGTGCAAAATACAGGAATATTTTTAGTCAAACACTCCTGGATTATCAGAAAGAAAGACACTCCTAAACGGCTCACTCAAAAAACAAACGCTTTAATATTAAAAACAGCCAACATGGGCCAACAGCTTACAGGGGTTAAAATACAGACACAGCACAGAGTCCAGCACACATCCCAACCTTGGACGCGTTTCAGGATTTCCCCGTACTCACAGCAGGTCAGGTGAAAACTGATTGTTCTTATAAAGGCAGCACCTCATCAAACAAACACCAGAGTTTCATAGACAAATTACTAACAACTTTAGAGCAATATTTTAAAATGATAGCTAGTATTAAGTGAGTACCATACATATGGAAACATGATAATACATATCTAATTACTCAATAACAGAACACAAACTTCATATATCCAAACATTCAAAAAAGGGAAATTACCATTATTGCATGTTAAAAATTAATTAATACATAGTACATAGTACATAATCCATAATGCAGCCTACAATAACAATAGTTTAGCTTAGTAGCTATAATAAACCATCTCTAGTTGCATAAATTCAACCTGCTCAAATTCAATGGATTCATATATATATATTGTTAATTCAGAATCAAGGTATCAAAATATCAAAACTTATGAACATAGCATTGCCAAATACTTTTGATTGAATTTATACCAGGAAACAGCTAGAAAAGAAGAAGGAAAGAGAAAAGTAGATCTACATGTGTATGATTGATGATAAGTATGTTAAACAATAATGCAATTATATATATAGAGAGAGTAAATTCTTACCCATGTTATGACTTCTAACACATAAACAGGTCAACAGGTCAACAAAATAAATATAAATAAAATTGGATATCAGAGTATCCTGCAATAACAATATTTTTTTTAAGACATTATTAAAGAGAGAGGAAGATTATGGATTATGTACTATGTATTATGTATGCATTATGGATTATGTACTATGTACTATGTATTAATTAATTTTTAACATGCAATAATGGTAATTTCCTTTTTTTAATATTTGGATATATGAAGTTTGTGTTCTGTTATTGAGTAATTAGATATGTATTATCATGTTTCCATATGTATGGTACTCACTTAATACTAGCTATAATTTTAAAATATTACTCTAAAGTTGTTAGTAATTGTCTATGAAACTCCGGTGTTTGTTTAATGAGGTGCTGCCTTTATAAGCACAATCAGTTTTCACCTGACCTGCTGTGAGTACAGGGCAATCCTGAAACGCGTCCAAGGTTGGGATGTTGGCCCACGTTGGCTGTTTTTAATATTAAAGTGTTTGTTTTTTGAGTGAGCCGCTCTGGAGTGTCTTTCTTTCTGATGTTTGGCTTTTTGAACTACTCCACTGGGCTCTCACTAACTATTACCAGCACTCTGACCCCTCACCTTAACCCAGAAGTACCTCATTTGAGATCAGCACTTTGGAGTGCGGAAGAAGGATTCTGTCGACTGGAGAAGCGCAAAGTACAGGTTCCCTGAACAAGGTGAATCGTCTCCGGTACGTGGAATTTCCTTTTGCAATATATGTGTATCTTCGTTGTTTCCCTCTGTGCCATATTTTACTTGACTGATTAGGTCATTGAAGATTCTACTGCTAATAGGCTGCTTGGAGGTTAAGTAATAACCACTGCTAGTGCGGACTTCTCGTTTTGTTGTTGTTATCCTGGATTATGTTTTCTAAATCAAGGTAACCCTTAAAATTATGGGTAAAATTAGATTTGTAACTACATCAAATTTGATTTTTCCACATGAAAATTTCCAATTCACGTCTCAAGGGTAAAGGTCTCATACATAGGGATTATGAGTGGAATGCTATTTAGCTCTCCCGATCGAGTGTAAACTTTGCTAGACGAAGCTTTTTGTGTGCGCCGGATTGGGCTCATATTATGAAAGTAAATTGTTTGTGCAATCATTGATCACTTCAATCTGTTGGCCTACTCTGAAAATCTGGCAACCCAAATTGCATCCTTAGAGGCGAGGTTCGCTGATCAAGAAGAAATAATTTAAGGATCAGAGGTGACCAAATGCGCATGTGCACAAAATGCATCTGCAGGTGAACCTGTCTACTACCTGGTTGTTTTTAAATGTGCTGACCGATGTCTATAAATGTTTGTTCTTAACCGCTTCAAATATAACTGGATTTTATTTAATGTCCTGGACTGTGATGTGCGCTGATTTTCTGGTATTGTATGCTGTATTTTCTGATGTGAGGCGCAGACACGTCCATTGGCAGAATTCACACCTAGATGCCAGGGAAGCCATTCCCGCCCATGCTCCATTGTGCCGTATTGGGGAGAAATTGGAAATTCAAAATATACGTTGTAGATTAACGTGAGCATTCTTTATTACAGTGAATCACTGTGCTTCTATGCTGTCCCTAAAACAGTCCTGCCTCAGGACCTCAACCTGTTCCTGAACTGCAAGAGGAAAATCTTTAGCTGAGAAGTTTGAAAACATCCAAATATTCTCTTTCTGCACACTCTCTACTTAAGGAAAACTTTTGCTGATTATACCAAGGTGCTGAGAGCTCAGTGTTTGAAATATAGATGTTGATTCCCTGTTAAATTGCTCATAACCAAAGATAGTCAGTTGTTTATTGTATACACCCCTCAACAAGCTAAATCACTTATGCAACAGTGGAACTTACTATTAAAAATTCCAGACTGTCACTTTGATAACTCTCCTCAGATGCCTGAACCACCCCAAAATTAGCCACCCTTAAAATTCCCCCACCAAGAAAAGTTTACTCTTATGCTGTGTCCATAAATTTACAATAAAAGTGGCATTCCTCTAGGAAACCCACTGGGTCAAGCATCGCCCCTCTTTACTTAATTCTAAACTATACCCACACTGTGAAATGGCATCATACTCTAAAAAGAAAAGAGGTGTGGTGATTATTTAAGAGAGATATTTCCTATACTCCAGTACTGATTTTAAGAGACCCCTCATAAATGTCATTATATGCAAATTAAACAACCTTAGTTAATGTATATCCCCTAAATGAGTGACAACTAACTGTCCTCCAACACCTTCTGCTTAAACTTGAACAGATTAGGAGAGCACCCAATGGGAAGATGCCCAACCTCACTTCAGTTGCAGCATTGAAAGGTTTTTTAAAATGTAATGTCAAAACATAATATATTTGATATCCTGCAATGCCTCCATCATAATAACCTTGACTATTCCTTCTATTCCGTAGCTCATAATTTCTATTCCCGTATAGATAAAAAAAATTGTGATCCTTTGACCTTAGATAGAGCAGTACTAGCAGTACTGTCCCAAATACAAAAATTGAAAGGTGCCGATAAATTGGTATACTAACCTAAGGATATAGGCAATGCCTTCATGCAATATTATAAGTCCCTGTACAATATCAGCTTACAATCTAGCACTAATGAGGCAGACTGTCCCACTATATCCCAATTTCTGGAATCTATAAAACTCCCAAAATTTGAACTATACAGGAAGTAAAAACTGCTATTAAATCTTTCAAATAACACAAAGCTCCAGGACCAGATGGGTATACTGCTTTTTTCTATAAGACCTTTTCCACCATATTGGCACCCTACGTACAGGGACCACTCTTGCCAGATGTTATTAAAATGGATCAGGTGTCCAAAGACAGGGCACTAATAGTACAAGACAATTATTAAATATTTTTTCAGAGTCTGCTAAAAAGGTATTCCTCCTCACCCCATCATTCGATGCTGAGAAGGCAGGGTGAGATGGGAATATATGAGAGCAGCCATTGATGCTTTTGGAGCCCCAGAAATATTCTGCAGAGCAATTGGAACCCTATATTTGAACCCGACTGCTAGAGTGAAGGGGCTAGGGTTTTGATTCCAACCTTTCTTCATCAGTAATGGAACCTGCCAAGGGTGCCCCTTTTCTCCCCCCCTATTCATTCTTTCCATTGAACCATTGGCAGGTGCCATACACCAAAACCCAACCATTAAGGGACTCCTCCTACATGGTAAACACAAGAAATTATTCTTTTTTGTGGATGATTTAACAACTTTCCTAAGAGCCTAATAACTATTTGCCAGCTCTCTTTGACTTATTCAAATTTGTTGGTACCTTATTTTATGGGACATATTTTTCAAGCTCTGTATCCTTCAGGCTGGCCAGAAACAGAAGTTATGAAGCTGTGGTCCAAAGACTGCTGCTCGATAACCTGTCCGCCTGCTCTGAGGCGGCGGACTGAAATCAACCCGATCGAATCTGCAGGGTGCGGCACGGTACCAGCAGTTCACAAGAACTGCTTGTGCATTGATAAATGCCGACAGCGTATGCTGTCGGCATTTATCGATGTGCGGCGGACATGATACACTAAATTGTATCATGTCCACTAGCACATTAATAAATAGACCCCTATAAGTTAAATGTGGAGAAGACGGAAATTAATCCCCTTAATATCTCTGAAAAAGAGATCCAAACTTTACAAGCTAAATATCCTTTTAAATGGTATTAAACACGTATGACTCCCCCATGATCTCACTTGGGTTGTTGAAACTAATCAGCACCTACTCTCAAAACTCAAAAATACTCTTTCTCTCCCCAGATTTAGAGAAGTTTCCTGGTTTGGCAGAGTCTCAGCCTTTAAGTCGATGCTACTTCCCAAAATGACCTATTAATTTAGATGTCTACCATTAAAACTACAAATATAACTTATAGACAGCTATCAGTCCAACTTGGATAATTATATCTGGGCCCGTACATATATTTCAATAACTTTTCTACAGAACCCGATTGATAGAGGGGGGTTTGGCCTCCCTACCCTTAAACTGTAGGGGGTGATTGACACCTCCTGCTAGCGGCTGATTGGCCGCGATTGTGCAAGGGGCAGCATTGCACAAGCATTTCACACAAAATGCTTGTGCAATGATAAATGCTGATCATGTCTGCCCACATCTTTATAAATTGTCCCCAATATCCCGAGTCTTGCAAATATATTAATATGATATGTTTAGTTATGTGCAGTAAAACTACTTTGTAATGTATTTTCTTTATTTATTTTGTGTCCCTTTCATGTAATTCATCTCTAAAAAAAAAAATGGGGATTTTCTACTCACAGAAGAGTAAATGCACTTTTCAGACTTCTCATTGCTAACCTTGCTATTTATCTTTCAATAATTATCTTCAGCAGATAACTAAATAATATAGTTTATATTAACATAATGACTGTGGCTAGCATTTCCCTCTCCAAAAGCACAGACTGGGTCTTCCAAAAAAGACAAGTAGTGAGTGGTGTTTGGGTGTTAAAAAAACAACTGCAGCAAACAAGATGTTATTTGTTTAAAAAAATAAAAAATAAAGATGGCCAGTATGTTATAGCAAAACAAAATAAATACATGTTACTGAGAGTCCCTTTAAGGTTATGTCTATGAAAATATTCCCAAATGCAGGATTAGATACTAAAGAGCTTTATGACTTATCTAAAACGTTTTTTTTTCCATAACAATCAACTTTATAAATTACATTTTTTTCCCCCTGTAATTAAGACTCAAATTCATTACCAGGAGGAAACCCAACCTCTTACATTAATCATTAATTAGATAACACTGCAGATGCTGTAAAAAATAATCTATGACACATCTTATTTTAGAATGACACAAGGTGCATTTTATAAATTTCCTCCAAAAATACTAAAAGAAAATATATTGCCACTGCAGCAAAATGTAATACAAAACTGCCTACTGGTTTATGATGTATGAGATATTTTGACCTGCCTATGATATCCTTCCTCCCTGAATTTGTTGTAATTTTTGTCTTACAGGAATAGCATTCAAATGCAGTCATATTGTGCACTATTCATATGAATGTTATTTAAACCAAATTAATTCAGTAGCCTAAAAAATGACCTGACCACACTTTTGTTGGACATTCTTGGGTGAGTGATGCACCTGTCAAAATAGCCCGGGAGTACATTACATCACAGTGACAGGGATACACAGACAGAAACAAAGTGACAAATAGACTTACGGAGAATGAAAAAATGGTAATACAATTTTACTAAGGTGGAATATGAATATGTTCTTAAATAGCTTTGTTAAGGGACCAAAATAAAAGTTTAATCTGCATAACAATCAAATCTTTATTGGACTATTGCAATATACTGTAGGTACTTTCATTTTTGATTCACTACTGGCAGCACAAAAATCTGATGTAATGAAAATGTAAAGTCTAGAACAAATTGTAAAAAATACTTAAAGGTTAAAAAAATGTTTATGGATCGTTAGTATTAGAAATGTTAAACTTTGAGTGCTAGATCAGCTAGATTACTAGTGGTACACTATTGTTAATTAACTTGCATGCATATTACAAGTTGAAAGTAAAAGCAATCTCACAAGAACAAACTAAACTTGCACTTGTCGAATTAGCGCAACCTTGCGTAAAGATTCGGGCTATATATATATATATATAAATTGAAAATAAAATATATATAATAAAAATAAAATGTTATCCTATGTGAAGAACATAGGAATGTAAAGTATTTATTACTCACTTGTGCGAGTGATAGGTGTTAAAGTTTTTTTTAAAGTTGTGCTCTTCACTGAAGTCTATGGGAAGAAGAAGTTAGCACTGTTGCGAGATCCAAAATCCTGCAGTTATAATGCATCTAGCTAATCTAGCCCTCAAAGTTTGAAATTTCTAATACTAACAATCCATATATATAGACCTTGTGATCATCTATTGATTTCTAACACATTCACTTCTAGAGTTATAGGTGGCCAAAATGGAAACAAAATTATGTATCAATTGGACAACAACTTATCGGCTAGATTACGAGTTTTGCAGGTTGGATGGTGAGTGAAAAAGCAGCGTTACAGGCTCTTTTTCACTACCGCAGGTATTACGAGTCTTGCAGGTTTAGCTACACCGCACACTTTTTTGGCCGGAAGGCAACGTAATTACCGCAGCTTTCCAAAAGTTCTTTTTCAATGGTACCTCCATAGTTCCGGTATTACGAGTTTGCCTGGGAGGCCAAAAAGTGAGCGGTACTGCCTAAAACTACAAGATTCAAAAACGTAAAACTGAAAGTCAGTAGTTATGGGTTTTACGTTACAAACCGCTTGTACACATAAAACTCATAACTAAAGTGCTAAAAAGTACACTGACACCCATAAACCACCTATTAACCCCTAAACTGAGGCCTTCCCGCATCTCAAACACTAAAATAAAATGATTAACCCCTAATCTGCTGCTCCCGACATCGCCACCACTGTAATAAACATATTAAACCGCAGTACTCCTGCATTGCAAACACTAGTTAAATATTATTAACCCCTAATCTGCCGCCCCTACATACACTTATTAACCCCTAATCTGCCGCCCCCGACATCGCCGCCACCTACATACACTTATTAACCCCTAATCTGCCGCCCCTAACATCGCCGCCACCTACCTACATTTATTAACCCCTAACCCTAAGTCTAACCCTAACCCTAACGTAACCTTAACACCCACTAACTTTAATGTAATTAAAATAAATCTAAATAAAACCTACTATTAATAACTAAATAATTCATTTTTAAACCTAAATACTTACCTATAAAATAAACCCTAAGCTAGCTACAATATAACTAATAGTTACATTGTACTCTATCTTTTTAGTTTTATTTCACAGCTAAGTTTATATTTATTTTTAACTAGGTAGACTAGTTAGTAAATAGTTATTAACTATTTATTAACTACCTAGCTAAAATAAATACAAATTTACCTGTAAAATAAAACCTAACCTGAGTTACACTAACACCAAACCTTACACTACAATTAAATAAATTAAATTTATTAAATACAATGAACTAATTTACAAAAAAAACAAAACACTAAATTACACAAAATAAAAAATAAATTATCAAATATTTTAACTAATTACACCTTATCTAATAGCCCTATCAAAATAAAAAAGCCCCCCCCAAAAATAAAAAAACCCTAGCCTAAACAAAACTGCCAATAGCCCTTAAAAGGGCCTTTTGCTGGGAATTGCCCCAAAGAAATCAGCTCTTTTACCTGTAAAAAAAAAATACCCCCAACAGTAAAACCCACCACCCACACAACCAAACCCCCCAAATAAAAACCTACCTAAAAAAACCTAAGCTCCCCATTGCCCTGAAAAGGGCATTTGGATAGGCATTGCCCTTAAAAGGGCATTTAGCTCTTTTTCAGACCAAACCCGAAGCTAAAAATGAAAAACCCACCAAATAAACACTTAAAAAACCTAACACTAACCCCCAAAGATCCACTTTTTTGAAGACCCGACATCCATCCTCAACAAAGTAGCAGAAGTCCTCAGCGAAGCCGGCAGAAGTCTTTATCCAAGCGGGCCGAAAGTGTTTCATCCAAGCTGGCAGAAGTCTTCATCCAGATGGCATCTTCTATCTTCAAGACATCCGGCGCGTGGAGCTATCCTCTTCTTCCGACGGCTCTTCTCGAATGAAGGTTCCTTTAAGTGACGTCATCCAAGATGGCGTCCCTTGAATTCCGATTGGCTGATAAGAATTCGTCTGAGGATGGATGTCGGGTCTTCAAAACTGTAAGTCGGATCTTCGGGGGTTAGTGTTAGGTTTTTTTAAGGATTTATTGGGTGGGTTTTATTATTAGCTTAGGGTTTAGGCTGAAAAAGAGCTAAATGCCCTTTTAAGGGCAATGCCCATCCAAATGCCCTTTTCAGGGCAATGGGGAGCTTAGGTTTTTTAGGTAGGTTTTATTTGGGGGGTTTGGTTGTATGGGTGGTGGGTTTTACTGTTTGGGGGTTGTTTGTATTTTTTTTTTTACAGGTAAAAGAGCTGATTTCTTTGGGGCAATGCCCAGCAAAAGGCCCTTTTAAGGGCTATTAGCAGTTTAGTTTAGGCTAGGGTTTTTTTTTATTTTGGGGGGCTTTTTTTATTTTGATAGGGCTATTAGATTAGGTATAATTAGTTAAAACGTTTATTTTGTGTAATTTAGTGTTTGTTTTTGTTATTTAGTTAATTGTATTTAATAAATGTAATTTATTTAATTCTAGTGTAAGGTTACGGTGTTAGTGTAACTTAGGTTAGGTTTTATTTTACAGGTAAATTTGAATTTATTTTAGCTAGGTAGTTAATAAATAGTTAATAACTATTTACTAACTAGTCTACCTAGTTGAAATAAATACAAACTTAGCTGTGAAATAAAAATAAAACCAAAGATAGATAGAATGTAACTATTAGTTATATTGTAGCTAGCTTAGGGTTTATTTTATAGGTAAGTATTTAGTTTTAAATAGGAATTATTTAGTTATTAATAGTAGGGTTTTTTTTAGATTTATTTTAATTACATTAAAATTAGTGGGTGTTAGGGTTACGTTAGGGTTAGACAGGGTTAGATTGGCCGCGAGTCTGCACAAGAGCTGCTGGTGCAATGCTGAATACGGAGAGCGTATTGCTCTCCGTATTCAGCGAGGTCTGGCAGACATGCTCCGCCCTGTCGGATCAGGTCCGCCAGACCTTTGTTAAATAGGGGCCTTAGTCTCTCATGGATACTGGCTTCACTGAATATACGAAAATAGTAAAGAGAGAGACCACGTTTGTTTTTAACCAATCATGTGGTGTTTCACGTTTTAAAACACCCTGCTTGTCTGCCAACAATTAAGCTATGATTACGGCTTGTACAGCTGAAACGTGTCAGCCATTGTGAACGACAAGCTCTGGGAATGAAGCTGTGATGATTTTCTGATGGATTGCCATTGTTGATTTTAATGTACACCAATAAAGAACTGATTTTACTGAATTGGAGGCCCGTCGTCTGTTTCTTTACTATTATCGTAGCTTCTATTATATATCACATGTTCCTTACTTACTAGACCCTTTATAGAGATGCACAAAAAGAAAAGAGTGACATTCAGAGGCGGCAACTGGTCCCTGCAAGAGGAGCAGATAATCTTTCATCCTTTTGTAGACAGGAAATTTATTTAATTTTCTAGTTATAGATTTAGGTAACTAATGGTTTCAATTCAGAATTAACTTGATTAGTTATTAGGAATAATCAAAGTAGAAAAAGATCTGGATGCGCAAAAAGAAAAAAGGAACTGCAACTAGTGTGAGATCCCAACAACACTTTTTATTAGCACGCAATTAAAATCTACTCCACAAATTTCCCAAATAAGTCAAGCACATAGCATCAAACATGAAGAGTATTCCGGTGCTTCTCTCACCGGCCTGTATCCTTGCAAGACTCGGCTGTGTGACGTCACCACCCGATCTACTGCCGCGAGATTTCAATCACACCTCTCTACTTCGTCAACTGTCAAACAGTTCTAGATTCAAGCATTCGGCGCCTCAACGCGTTTCCCCGCCCCTTCTGGCGGCTTTCTCAAGAGTACCAAAATGCTTACAAAAGGTTCCTATTTTGTAATGATGCGACTACTTGTGCCCCCCTGCTGTCAAAGAGTTAGCCTCTTCAAAATGAAACTATACTTAATTTGATATTATCCTTTTGTATCAGCTCCGGGCAATACACCAATACACCAATACATTTTTAGTACAAAATATACTACCATTATTAGCCTCCAACTTAGGCAATAATTATAACATCATATATAGCTACATTCAATTACATCATTCAATATACTTTAAAAACACCTCATTGAATAAAAAACATACTATTTTTTGATGATTGACGTTGTGCATAAAAACATTCAATTGTACAATAATTAATTATACACCAAGTGTTTTTGAAAAAATTATTTTAAAATACATTCTAACTGTATGTTAATATGTACACCGTCAATCCTATTAACAAAATTAAAAATAATTAATTCATTTACAGAATTGATTTATAATCTAGATTTTGTGCAAAACATTAAAACATAAAAGTATTCATCAAAACAGAGCTTAGAATATCTTCATTTAAATAAGTTTACTTATGTTCTAAAATAAATAATAAAAATATAAACTCTGGAATTGTCAAACGACTTATTAAGGGATGCTCCCATACCTTCTCTACACCTTTATTCACATTTCTAGAGATAGTGAATACTAATAATTTTTTTAGCACACTATATAAACGCTCCGTAATATCTATCTTCACATTCAAACCTTAGGAGCTGAGGGTGCCTAATTTGTGGATCCAAAAGGTTTCCCTCCTTCTCACTTTTAATAAGCGATCACCCCCCATATGGTCTTTGGGAACAATTTCTACTCCCCTTCAATGGTCAGACTAGAAGGACTCACAATTATGTTTTTCTGCAAAATGTCTTGGGACACTATGTTTTAAGATGATTTTTTAATATTTGCAGAATGTTCACTGAACCTTTTGATAGAATTCTTTTGGTCCTCGCCCACTATTGCAGGCCACACCCACATTCTAATAAATACACTACATACACCACTTTTACAGGATGATGAAATTTTTTACTTTAAATTCCTGCCCCGTTGTATTTGATTTAATTATTGATTCTTTGTGAGCTAATATTCTTACACATTGGGCAGCGAGATTTATTGCAATATATATGTTCCATTTAGTTTTAAAAACATTTTTTGGGGGTTAGTTTTTCGACGTCTCTATTTGTTTTATTTACACTCTCTAAGTTTACCTTGGGGCATCTAAATTCTTTAAATTAGTATTCTTTTTAAAAACCAAATTGGGTTTGCTGTCAAAGTACTTATTCAATAATGGATCACTTGTTAGCAACCGACCAATATTTATTGAGAACCCCTTTTACTTTGTTCACTCCCTCCCCATACTGAGTTATAAATTTTACTGTTGGTGGATTTTTATTTGCATCTATCAATTTTTTCTTGTTTCCAGTAACTTCTCCCCTATCATCCCATTTCTCAACAGCAGAACTTATTTCTGGTGAGATCTGTCTCATTGTATATGATCGTGATACAAATTTTTTACCACAAAATATCCGCCTCTTGTTTCGTAATCAGTGATTTTAGAACAGTTGCGCCTGATTCTTGTAATCTGGCTTTTTGGGATATTTTTCTATCCATTTACTGCTAATGCTCCGCTTTTCGCATGGAGCAGACCCATTACTGGTTCTACCATCTTTTCTAAAATTTTTTGTTAAAAATTCATTATTTTCTATAAAAATACTTAAATCTAAAAAATCAATGCATTGGGTTTGGATGTTACTGACCAGACTTACATTATACTCATTAAAATTTAAATACTCTAAAAAACTTATTAGCTTCATCCTCATGACCCCTCCCCAAATCATAAACAACATCATCAAAGAAAGCGCTTTAAAATACAATCTGTTCCTTATAAATATTACCTTCATTCCAAATTAATCTATCCTCAAACAATCCCATAAACAGATTTGCATATGATCGGGGCGAATTTCGTCCCCATCGCTGTACCAGCATTTCTGATGGTAAAATATTTTATCAAATAAAAAATAGTTATGCTCTTAACACATATCTGATGCATTTCTCAAGGAATTGTATTTGTTTGTTTGGGAACGTACCTTTTTTTGTTAGAAAATATCTACATGCACATCTACACCTAAATCAGTTTAATTTAGTGTAGAGGGATGTAACATCACATGTAATAAGGTACATCCCTTCTTTCCACTTCACATTCTTTAGTTCATGTATTAGACTGTATGCCTATCCCTTTAAGTGTGATTTCAAATCTGGAACTAGTGGGTTCTAGGAAATAATCAACATAACTAGAGATATTTGCAGTAAGGGAATCAATCCCAGAGACTATGGGCCTACCAGGTGGATTTATAAGCGTTTTATGTATTTTTGGTAGATGATACATTGTTGCAATTTTTGGATGGTCCTGGTATAAAAATTTGAATTCATCATTAGTTAATATTTTTTTCATCCCAAACCATTTCTTAACAATGTTTCTAGATCTTTCAAAAATATATTAGTTGGATCACTTTTTAATTTGTTATAAGTTTCAATATCCCCTAGCAAGCGTAGTGCTTCCATTACATATGTATCCCTATCTTGGATAACAATACCCCCGCCCTTATCTGCAGGGCGGTATACTTATATTTGTATTATCCATCAGTTTTTTCAAGCTCACTCTTTCATTTTTAGTCAAATTATCAGCTATCTCTGTGTCCACATTTAATTTCTCCAAATCCCTTTTCCACTAGATTTTTAAAAGTTTTAATATATTCTCCTTGGGCATAAGTTGGATAAAAGTGGACTGTTTTTTCTTATCACTATGGATACAGATTTCATTTTCTATTTTCACTGCTTTGTTCCATATTGGATTCTTTTTGTAGTGCATTTAGGGATTCTAAAGCATTAACATCATCCCCCATCAGAATCCCCTTATGTTTCTCTGCATATTTAGTCTCCTTATTAGCAAAAAACCTTTTTAATGTGATATTCCTATAAATCTTTGAAAGTCGATATAGACTTGGAATTTATCAATACTTTTGTTAGGGGCAAAAGACAATCCTCTACTTAAAAGAGTAAGTGAGCTATCATCCAGTGGGTGCTTGGATAAATTATAAATACTGGCTTGATTTTGATTCTTTAATTCCACCTTGCACTTTTTTGATTGCTTCTTTCTTCCCCCTCTACATCCCCGTTTTGACTGAATCTTCTTTTCCTGTGTTGTCTCTCTTGTTCCCTCACATAGTTCCCCTCCCCCCAGTATCTGTCTCCCCTGGGGTATTGGTTCTGTTCCCATCTCTGTTCCCTCCAAGATTCTGCATCTGCTTTCCACCTGGTCATGTTCCTTGGAGACTGAAAAGGGATTACAGGGGTTCTATTATTATATCCATTTTTACTATTTCTTGGTCTAGCTCCCTCATTATACACATCCCTATCAGGTACCTCGCAATACTTCAATCTATTTTGATAATCTGTCTACCAGACTTCCTTATTATTCTTTTCTCTGTTTCCTGGTTTGTTTTTATTTTTGTATCCAAACTCATTTCCTTTTTTCTTTGGTACATTACTCCATAGATTTATTATCTATATTGTCATTTCCAGGTTTACTTGGTATCTTTTGATTTTTCTTTTTCTGTACTACTTAAACATCTCTCTACTATTTACTCCATTTTTCTTATTCCCTGTATAAAAATTGATTCTCCCTGTTTTAGATTTCCAATTTATATTTCTGATCATTATTATAATCACATTGGCTCGCGTTTTAATTTATTTGCTTTGGAGATAATTATTTTCTTTAGTTAATTGTTCCACACCTTTAATATATTATTATATAGCGTTTTTAATTCATCTTTGATAAGCAGTGTTTCCATTTTATCCTCGATTTTACTAATTTCAATCTGTGTCTTTTCTAGTCTGCTTCTCCCCTATATCTAATGAGTGAGGTTTGATTGTGGCATATAGATATTACAGGTTTATATAGTGTCTAAAAAAATTTATTAGTATTCACTATCTCTAGAAATGTGATAACGGTTGTAGAGAAGTATGGGACCTCCCTTAATAAGTTCTTTGACATTTCAGAGTTTATATTTATTACTTTATTTTAACATAAGTAACTTATTTAATGAAATATTCTAACTCTGTTTTGAATGAATACTTTTAATGTCTTTAATCGTTTTGCACAAAATCTAGATTATAAACTCAATTCTGTAAATGAATTAATTATTTTTAATTTTTAATAGGCTTGACGTGTACATATTAACATACAGTTAGAATGTATTTTAAATAATTTTTCAAATCACTTGGTGTATAATTAACTTATTGCTACAATTGAATGTTTTATGCACAACGTCATCATCAAAAAATATATGTTCTTTATTCAATGAGGTGTTTTTAAAGTATATTGAATGAGGTAATTGAATGTACTATATATGATGTTATAATTATTGCCTAAGTTGGAGCTAATAATGTATTATATTTCTGTACTAAAATGTATTGGTGTATTGCGTGTATGCCCGGACGCTGATACAAAAGGATAATATCAAATTAAGTATACGTTTTCATTTGAAGAGCTACTCTTTTGACAGCAGGGGCACTAGTATCGCCCATCAGTACAAATAGGAGCCTTTTGTAAGCATTTGGTACTCTTGAGAAAGCCGCCAGAAGGGGCGGGCGAAACGCGTTGAGGCGCCGAATGCTTGAATCTGAACTGTTTGACAGTTGACGAAGTAGAGAGCGTGTGATTGAAATCTCGCCGGCAGTAGATCGGGTGGTGACGTCACACGCCGAGTCTTGCAAGGATACAGCCGTGAGAGAAGCACCGGAATACTCTTCATGTTTGATGCTATGTGCTTGACTTATTTGGAAATTTTGTGAGTACGATTTTAATTGCCGTGCTACAATAAAAAGTGTTGTTGGATCTCACACTATTGCAGTTCCTTTTTTCTTTTTGCGCTCCAGATCTTTTCTACTTTGGATTATTCTACTCGGCTGCCGGACAAACAGCCAACCCCCTGTGAGCAGCAGTTTGAAAGGTGACTGAAACAAAGTGTGTAACGCTGGAGGACATTTGCTACACTTTATAAAATCAAAGCTTATGGACATTACAGACATTTATATCAGTAAGAACATTGATCAATTGATTAGTTCATAAGTGTGTACTATTATTAAGATTACCGGAAATTTATTGATTCCTCTTTTTTTACTATTCATAATTTGGTTGAGACAAGCGCTTCTAGTTTCATATATCTATAGTTATTAGGAATACTTGTATTAATCATTCCTCATCCCTCCCTAGAGAATTGTTCTTTACAAACCGTGTTTGACTTTCAATTAATATATTTGGTCTGTTAAAAAAAAAATGTGTTTATTTCTACCTCCTAGTTATAAACATGTAACCTTAAACACAAAAGTAATTGTTTATATTTGCTAATCATATGTGCCATATAAAAATTCTGTCCTTTGATGCCTACAGAATATTCATTTGTGTACCTTTCCAACTATTTGAGCTGTGATAAATTTAGTTTAATCAATCATTATGTATTTAGGTTTTTAAAAGCAGGTGCTTAGCGTAAATCATTATGTTCTATGAGTGTCACTTACAGACCACATGTGGCAGTGTCCATTTTCTCCCATCTCCCTCCTACTAAAACTCCACCTCTCTTCCTCCCTCCTAGAAAATTGCCTACTCCATACATTGAAACTCCCTACTCTCTCCTGTAAAAATCCCCTCCTTCTTCCTCCCTGCCTGTAAAAACTCCCTAATTCTTGTCATCGCCATACATTTTAAAATTATCTTACATTCTTTTGGAATTTTTAATTTTAGTATCTTTGTCTCAAGCTACTTTTGTTTATATTGTATTGAGCTCAGCCGTACACGGGACTCAAACTCCAATCAGCATACGTGGTTGGGCCACAGTGTTTGCTTCACTATATGAGTTGGCAAGCTTCTGCTCAGCTGCAGTGGGCGACTCGCATCACGATGTGGATATTATCAACTCATGAGAACTACGTGCGGTGAGTCTGGCATGGTTCCAGATTTCATTTCTAATTTATTTCTTTAGTCCCCCATAGAATCCTGTTCTTATCTTGGTAGAGCAGAATTAATTTTCAGGCATGCTTTGGAGAGGACCAGTGAAATGCATAGTTTAAATCTCAGGATTTTCCAGCATTGAGGATTTAAGTACTTATGACATGATCCACAACCAAGCTTAGTTGCTGTGCAATGATAAACATACACTGCAGTTCTTTAGATTTACCTTGTATACCTATTATCACAGCTATAGGCTGTTGCTTTAAATAAATATTGTTGCATATGATTAATGGACCATTACATACCAGCTAAAATTACAGAAGCAACAATAGCTTAATAAAAAGACAATGCACACAGTACATACAACATATTCTTTTTCCTTTGATCTCTCACCCTTCTCTCATCTATGTACCTGCCTAAATGTCCCTATAGCACTCGTAATCTCACAAGCCCCTCATGTTCTGTACACCACCTTTACACAACAGCGTAAGACAAGATCTCTTAAGCACCTTCTCATTGTGTGTATAGATCACCATTGGGCAAGATTACAAGTCGCACGTTATGAGGTTTCCGCACGCAATATTGGTCTTTTTGCCAATCAATTTCTATTTGACAGCTATTACAAGTCTTGAAAAAATCACAATTGCCTGCACGCAATTCGCCTATTACGCAACAATCCTTTCCACGCTCAAAGAGCTGTACTTAACAGTTTTGAACAACATAAGCTGTTTCACAAAACATCTTCAACGACTACCATTACAAAGTAAGTTACACCTAATTTTAACACTGTCTAATAAAAAATAATTTAAAAAAAATATATTGCACACAAAATGTTATAAGGGCCTCAAAGATAGGAGATCTTTGGGTGTTAGAAATAAAAGCATTACAGGGATTTTACCATTGCCATACCATACACATACATAGAGAAACATGGATTTATATGTATAGAGATAGGTTTTAACTATGCGAGATAATGAACAGATTTTACATTACAATATATGCACATTAAACAATATCTCAGAGGGATTTTCAAAGAGATATCCGCATATAGATCTCGAGCTATCTAGACATATTTATATACCATACTACTGTACATATCTTGCTATAAATAAATATATCAGTCTAAAAAATCATCACAGAAAATTCAAACACAAAGAGGCGCCCAATGTGTGTATCTATAGCGGTATTTCCAAATAGCACAGCCCGTATCTATACAAAGGGTACTCACAATTTCGCAGAGCACACCACATGTGCTTGTAGACATGGGCTGGTTATTAGAGCTAACCAGCTGGCTCTCTCCGGTACTCACTCTCCCCACTTCAACCGGTATGGTAGTGACAGGTCTCACTCTTTAAGGATATTGCAGGCAATGATTATAATAAACAAAGTCCTTTTTTGCTTTATACACTGCAAACAAAGGCTGCACACAGTGATCCTTAAAAGCAAGCATAATAGCAATATTTCATCAGCTTGGTTTTGCTACCGCGTTTCTCGGCTCTCCCTGGCCGTCTTCATCAGGCATAATTGTACAAACATTCAAACCGGCTTATATTGCCGCCTCACTACCATACCTCTGAACACTCTCCCCCACTGGGGGGTGTGTGATTTTAGACCTATCACCATCTGATTTACCTAAGGTGTATACTCAACCTTCACAGTTGTTAACCTTAACCCTATTAATGTGAGATTACTTGTGCTCTAGATATCACCAGTTAAATCGATCATAAGTTGACCCACCTATCATCTACCCTGTGTTTAGCACAGTGTCACATGTGAACCATAGTATTGCATTTATAAATATGTTAAATGTATTAACATTTATAAATATGTTAAATGCTATATTTGCTATATCGCTAGACCTTATGCATTTATAATACCACCTTTGATTGTAAACTAGATTGGGGCGTCGTTCACCTCTAATGCACAGCAGATAGATAGTTGTTGCTACTGTTTTAATACATTTGATTTTGATTTTCAATATGATACAGTGACGATCAACTGGGATACTTAATTTTTGTTAAAACATCGCTAACGCACCCGCCTTATTTTTTAAAAAGCGCTAGTTATAACTAAATTAAATCATATATACTGTTTCTTATACGAAATACTAACTATTAAAATGATACAGTGCAGCGAATAATGATAATTCATTAATCTCGACTCGTGAAATAAAAGATGCTGATGTGTCCTGTGTCTATCTACCTTATAAAAATTATATCATAAAAATAATTCATTTGTTCTACTAACCTAGTTAATTAAAAGTAAATACTTTATTATATACACTACGTATAAATAATGGTAAACTATATAGTTATCTAATTTTACTATTATATACAATCTAGTGAGTGACCATAGTGATGCCTTGTTAATGATAAATATTTCATATGCTCTTACTTCCTACTGAATAACGGATGCTGTCTTGTGCTCAACACAGTGTATGATCCAATATTCATTAATACCTATAATTAAATATGTCAATATATATATATAGTGTTCAATAATTGTGCTAGAAAAAAACCAGGTGTGTGTATATCATGATATTATTAAATCATTATATAATATCCAAGTTATATAGACCTAAATAAACTACTAATGTGTGACTAATATAATAATGTGGCAATTATAATGTAGTGAATACTATGAACAGAGCATAATCAATTCTACTGTTCCAAACCTAAGCAGACCTATAACTAAATGGATAACATTCCAATAGATAATTCTAAAGAACATGTAGAAAAAAATATATAGAGGATAAAGAAATATAGTTGTGACCTAGAATATTACTGTGAACAATACTTATATTAAAATGTATACAGTCAAAGGGACCTAAAGCTGATATCCCATCAATCCATACTAATTAATATTGGATGTAAAATATACAATTGAAGCTATCGTGTCACACATACAAATGTCTAACCCAAATGGTTGACTTGACCTAGGAATACAATGTGTCTAAAAAACTAGCTAGATAACAAATGTTAAAAGTCGACTAATATATTAGTGTCCCATCCTAAATATTGTCTAGGGCACAGTACCACCAAAAAACACACACACACCACAAAACAAAAACATACAGTCTGACCCATAAAATAGAACCTTACTACCTGATTAAATAAAAAAAAACATAACTATAACTATCGCTTTTTAAAATAGCGGTCTCTTAGCAATGTTTTAACAGAAATTAAGTATCCACTCTGATCGTCACTGCATCATATTGAAAATCAAAATCAAATGCTATTAAAACAGTAGCTATCTATCTGCTGTGCATTAGAGGTGAACATGCCCCAATCTAGTTACAATCAAAGGTTGGTATTATAAATGCATAACGTCTAGCGATATTAACAATATACATTTAACATATTTATAAATGCAATACTATGGTTCACGTGTGACACTTGCTTAAACACAGGGTAGATGATAGTGGTCAACTTATGATCGATTTAACTGGTGATTATCTTAGAGCCACAAGTAATCTCACAGTTAATAGGCGTTAGGTTAACAACTGTGAAGGTTTGAGTATACACCTTAGGTAAATCAGATGGTGATAGTCTAAAATCACACACACCCCCAGTGGGGAGGAGTGTTCAGAGGTATGGCTTGTGAGCGGCAATATAGCCGGTTTGCTATATTTGTACAATTATGCCCTGATGAAACGTCCAGGAGAGCCGAGAAACGCGTAGCAAAACCAACTGATAAATATTGCTATTTGCTTGCTTTTAAGGATCACTGTCGTGCAGCCTTTGTTTGCACGTGCATAAACAATAAAGGACTCTGTTATATTATATCATTGCCCTGCATATCCTTAAGGAGTGAGCCTGTCACTACCATACCGTTGAAGTCGGGGGAGGAGAGTGAGTACCGGTGAGAGCCAGCTGGGTTAGCTCTAATAACCAGCCCGTCGTTCTACAAGCACATTGGGTGTGCTCTGCGGACTATTGTGAGTATCCTGCTGTATAGATTACGGCCGGTGCTATTTGGAAATACCGCTATAGATACACACATTGGGCGCCTCTTTGTGTTTGAATTTCTGCAGATCCGCCATTCAGAGGTTGAAGAGGGGAGAGTGCTGCCTGAATCCTTTGGTGTTGCCGTTATCGTTTTGAAGACATTATATCTCATTGTTCACACTTTGAAATTTCTGATACAAACTGGACATTTATTATTATTTTATATTGGTATTATGTTTGAATTTATTTTTTAATGTTTATTTTTTAATGAGGTTTCACCTTCCATTTAGATATTATGGTACTATGTGGATTGGTTAAAATCTATTTTGAGGTTATATATGTAATGATATTAATCCACCTTCTTACGTATATATTGTATACTAGCGCCCTCTAGTGTTTGTTCTCAATCTCTAGCTGACTAAAAATCATCACATATATAGAGAAATATTTATTTAGAAATAAATAGAACATATTTCGTTACGAAAACATTTTCGCAATATGAAATATTTGCATTTTCATGTACACTATAACCATACGTTATGGGCATTGTGCAACAGATTAGTTTTTTTTTCTTTTCTTTTTGTCTTCTCCATTGATTTCTATGGGAAATATGTGAATGTGCACACAATTTGTCTGTTTGGAATATGCAGGTTAACGCGCACGCAACAACCAAATTCGAAGAAGCCATAACGCTTGCAGTGTTTTCATAAACTGATTTGCCGCGCGACTTGTAATCTTGCCTATAAATGGGCTTTAAGGGTTATATTGATTCATACATACAGTATATTTAAAAGATCTGGGCTTTTTCATGAAGCCTGACTCAAGCCAATAAACTCTGTATTTTTTTTAATGTCATTTGTAAATTTGTAACTCTTAAGAACAAGCATTCTCCTCTCTAAATTAATTGTACATCTTATTGTACTGTTCTCTGTACCCTAATGATCACACATTTAGTTCTGTAGAAAATTGCAGGGATATAAAGATAAATTATAATAATAATGGGTTAATTATTGTAAAAAGTTGTTAATCTTTTTGCCATTAACACCACTGAAGCTTGGAATAGTTATCTCTATACAACAACAGGAAATCATCACCCTAACCCCATTTTTCCATTTAAAAAATTAAATGTTCATAATATGGCAGGAGTAATCTCAGTCACCTAGATTACGAGTTTTGTCGGTAAAGCTGTGCGGGGCTAACACTCAGTTTCAGCTCACCGCTCACCTACAAACAACGCTGGTATTACAGGATTTTTTCAACCCGGCGTTAGCCTCTAAAAAGTGAGCGAAGAGCAAAATTTTGCTCCACATCTCACCTCAATACCAGCACTGCTTACGGTAGCGGTGAGCTGGCTAAACGTGCTTGTGCACGATTTCCCCATAGGAAACAATGGGGCAGAATCGGATGAAAAAAGCAGCGTTCAGCTCCTAACAAAGCCCCATTGATTCCTATGAGGAAATAAAAGTTATGTCTACACCTAACACCATAACATGAACCCCGAGTCTAAACACCCCTAATCTTACACTTATTAACCCCTAATCTGCCGTCCCCGACATCACCGACACCTACATTATATTACTAACCCCTAATCTGCCACTCCGGACACCGCCGCCATCTAAATTATACTTATTAATCCCTAATCTGCTGCCCCCAACATCTCCGACACCTACATTATATTTATTAACCCCTAATCCTGCCGCTCCGGGACACTGCCGCCCACCTACATTATACTTATGAACCCCTAATCCGCTGCCCCCAACATCGCCGCCACCTACATTATAGTTATTAACCCCTAATCTGCCCCCCCAACATCGCCGCAACTATATTAAATGTATTAACCCCTAATCTGCCGCTGGCAATGTCACTGCCACCCTATAATAAAGTTATTAACCCCCTAAACCTAAGTCCTAACCCTAACACCCCCTAACTTAAATATAACTTTAAATTAAATCTAAATAAAAATAACTACCAATTAAATAAATTATTCCTATTTAAACTAAATACTTACCTATAAAATAAACCCTAAGCTAGCTGCAATATAACTAATAGTTACATTGTATCTAGTTTAGGGTTATTTTTATTTTTACAGGCAACTTTGTATTTATTTTAACTAGGTACAATAGTTATTAAATAGTTATTAACTATTTTAACTAACTACCTAGTTAAAATAAAGACTAATTTACCTGTAAAATAAACCCATAACCTAAGTTACACCTCTATAACCTAACACTACACTATAATTAAATTGCTTACCTAAACTAACCCTACTATTAAATACAATTAAATTAAATAAACTAACGTACCGGAAAAAAAACCCCACTAAACTTACAAAAAATAATAAAATAATTACAATTCTTTTTAAACTCAATTACACAACTTATCTAATCCCCCTAATAAATAAAAACAGCCCCTAAAATTAAAAGCCCTACCCTATACTAATTACAAATAGCCCTTAAAAGGGCCTTTGTGGGGCATTGCCCCAAAGTAATCAGCTCTTTTACCCTGTAAGAAAAAATACAATACCCCCCAACATTAAAACCCACCATCCCACACACCTAACCCTACTCTAAAACCACCCAATCCTCCTAATAAAATCTAACCACTAACCCCTTGAAGATCACCCTACCTTGAGACGTCTTCACCCAACCAGGAAGAAGTGGTCTTCCAGAGGGCAGAAGTCTTCATCCGATCCGGGCAGAAGAGGGGACCTCCAGATGGGCAGAGAGTCTTCATCCAGCCGAATCTTCTACTTACATCCATACCGGAGTGGGGCAGGTCCATCTTCAGCCAGCCGAAGCGGAGCATCCTCCTTCCAACGACATCCCAATGAAGAATGACGCGTTCCTTTAAATGACTGTCATCCAAGATGGTGTCCCTTGAATCTCCGATTGCGCTGACTAGGATTCCTTTCAGCCAATCGGAATTAAGGTAGGAAAAATCCTATTGGCTGATGCAATCAGCCAACTAGCGATTGAGCTTCGCATTCTATTGGCCTGATTGCGAACAGCTATAGAAATGTGAGCTCAATCCTATTGGCTGATTGGCGATAACTACTGACTTTTAAATGCGGTAGGAGTCTTGACAGGAGAGGGTGTACCGCTCACTTCTTCCAAGACTCGTAATACCGGCATTGGGAAAATCCCATTAAAAAGTTAGATTACGCAATTGATGTAAGGGGATTTTCGGTATGCTCGAGTCGCGGAAAAAAAAGTGAGCGGTACACCTGTACCTGCCAGACTCGTAATACCAGCAGGCGTTAAAAAGCAGCGTTGTGACCTCTCAACGCTGCTTTTTAATGCTAACGCAAGACTCGTAATCTAGCCGAGTGTATTTTAGGCAAGCACAAAACCAATGTTAGTATTTGAAAAATTTTAAGGAAATTTTGAAATATGTTATCTGGGGATATCAATGGGTTTTTAACGTATAAAGAATATGGATTGTAATCAGCCAAACCAGACTGGATAGGGACATATTTCATGGCAGAAAATACAAGAGAAACAACGAGTCATTCAAAAGAACAAGGTAGTTATAAAAATCCAAAAATCTTTATTGTGGCATAGGATACAAAAAGATAAAATGTAAGATGCAGCAGGTAGTGAGCTGTCTTATGTGTTTCGGCCGTGAGGCCTTATTCATAGACAAAGTAGACACTAATAGATACAGACTTAAATACAATTAAAAACAAAATGATTGAAACAAAGTAGAAAATATTTCAAATTTTAAAAATAATAATTGTATCATTTGAACCCTCTATGTACAGAGTGAAACAACCTTGACCATAGAGATTATATGATATATGCAATCACATAGGCCTAGATTTAGAGTTGGGCGGTAGCCGTCAAAACCAGCGTTAGAGGCTCCTAACGCTGGTTTTTACCGCCCTCTGGTATTTGGAGCCAGTCATTAAAGGGTCTAACGCTCACTTTCCAGCCGCGACTTTTCCATACCGCAGATCCCCTTACGTCAATTGAGTATCCTATCTTTTCAATGGGATCTTTCTAACGCCGGTATTTAGAGTCGTGGCTGAAGTGAGCGTTAGAAATCTAATGACAAAACTCCAGCCGCAGAAAAAAAAAACAGTAGTTAAGAGCTTTCTGGGCTAACGCCGGTTTATAAATCTCTTAACTACTGTGCTCTAAAGTACACTAACACCATAAACTACCTATGTACCCCTAAAACCGAGGTCCCCCCACATCGCCGCCACTCTATTAAAAATGTTTAACCCTATCTGCCGACCGCACACCGCTGCCACCTACAATATCCCTATGAACCCCTAATCTGCTGCCCCTAACACCGCCGACCCCCTATATTATATTTATTAACCCTAATCTGCCGCCCCTGCTATCGCTGACCACCTGCATATTATTATTAACCCTAATCTGCCACTCCGATACACCGCTGCCACCTACATTTATAGCTATGTACCCCTAATCTGCTGCGCCTAACACCGCCGACCCCTATATTATATTTATTAACCACTAATCTGCCCACCTCAACGTCGCCTCCACCTGCCTACACTTATTAACCCCTAATCTGCCGAGCGGACCGCACCCGCTACTAATAATAAGTTATTAACCCCTAATCCGCCCTCACTCCCGCCTCAATAACCCCTATAATAAATAGTATAACCCCTAATCTGCCCTCCCTAACATCGCCGACACCTAACTTCAATTATTAACCCCCTAATCTGCCGACCGAATCTCGCCGCTACTGTAATAAATGGATTAACCCCTAAAGCTAAGTCTAACCCTAACACTAACACCCCCCCTAAGTTAATATAATTTAAATCTAAACGAAATAAATTAACTCTTATTAAATAAATTATTCCTATTTAAAGTTAAATACTTACCTGTAAAATAAACCTCTAATATAGCTACAATATAATTATAATTATATTATAGCTATTTTAGGATTTATATTTATTTTACAGGTAAACTTTGTATTTATTTTAACCAGGTTAAATTAGCTATTAAATAGTTAAGAACTATTTATAGCTATAATAGTTAAAATAATTACAAAATTACCTGTAAAATAAATCCTAACCTAAGTTACAATTAAACTAACACTACACTATCAATAATTAATTAAATACAATACCTACAATTATCTACAATTAAACCTAACACTACCTATCAATAAATTAATTAAATAAAATACCTACAATTATCTACAATTAAACCTAAACACTACACTATCAATAAATTGATTAAATACAATCATCTACAAATAAATACAATGAAATAAACTAACTAAAGTACAACAAATAAAAAAGAACTAAGTTACAAAAAATAAAAAAATATTTACAAACATTAGAAAAACTATTACAACAATTTTAAACTAATTACACCTACTCTAAGCCCCCTAATAAAATAACAAAGCCCCCCAAAATAAAAAAAATGCCCTACCCCTATTCTAAATTTAAAAGTTCAAAGCTCTTTTACCTTACCAGCCCTGAACAGGGCCCTTTGTGGGGCATGCCCCAAAGAATTCAGCTCTTTTGCCTGTAAAAAAAAACATCATACAATACCCCCCTCAACATTACAACCCACCAAACACATACCCCTAATCTAACCCAAACCACCCCTTAAATAAACCTAACACTAAGCCCCTGAAGATCTTCTTACCTTATCTTCACCATGCCAGGTTCACCGATCTGTCCTCGGAAGTCTTGATCCAAGCCTCGGAAGTGTTGATCCAAGCCCCAAGCGGGGGCTGAAGAGTGACGTCCATCCTCGGGCTGAAGTCTGGATCCAAGTGGCGGCTGAAGAAATCCATCATCTGGCTGAAGTCGGAAGTCCATCATCGGGATGAAGTCTTCTATCAAGCAGCATCTTCCATTCTTCTTTCTTCCGGAGCGGAGCATCTTCTTCCCTAGTCGACGTGGATCCATCCTCTTCTAAGCACGCCTTGGTGGGGGGTATTGTATGTGTTTTTTTTTTTTACAGGCAAAATAGCTGAATTCTTTGGGGCTTGCCCCGCCAAAGGGCCCTGTTCAGGGCTGGTAAGGTAAAAGAGCATTGAACTTTTTTAATTTTGAATAGGGTAGGGCTTTTTTTATTTGGGGGTCTTTGTTATTTTATTAGGGTGCTTAGAGTCGGAGTAATTAGTTTAAAATTGTTGTAATTTTTTCTAATGTTTGAAAATATTTTTTTATTTTTTGTAACTTAGTTCTTTTTTATTTTTTGTACTTTAGTTAGTTTATTTAATTGTATTTATTTGTAGGAATTGTATTTAATTTATTTATTGATAGTGTAGTGTTAGGTTTAATTGTAGATAATTGTAGGTATTTTATTTAATTAATTTATTGATAATGTAGTGTTAGGTTTAATTGTAACTTAGGTTAGGATTTATTTACAGGTAATTTTGTAATTATTTTAACTAGGTAACTATTAAATAGTTATTAACTATTAATAGCTATTTGTACCTGGTTAAAATAATTACAAAGTTGCCTGTAAAATAAATATTAATCCTAAAATAGCTACAATATAATTATAATTTATATTGTAGCTATATTAGTGTTTCTTTTACAGGTAAGTATTTAGCTTTAAATAGGAATAATTTATTTAATAAGAGTTAATTTATTTCGTTAGATTTAAATTATATTTAATTTAGGGGGGTGTTAGGGTTAAAGTTAGACTTAGCTTTAGCGGTTAATAAATTTATTATAGTAGCGGTGAGCTCCTGTCGACAGATTAGGGGTTAATACTTGAAGTTAGGTGTCGGCAATGTTAGGGAGGGCAGATTAGGGGTTAATACTATTATTATAGGGTTATTGAGGTGGGAGTGAGGCGGTTTAGGGGTTAATACATTTATTATAGTAGCGCTCAGGTCCGGTCGGCAGATTAGGGGTTAATAAGTAGTAGTTAGGTGGAGGCGACGTTGGGGGCGCAGATTAGGTGTATTAAATATATATAGGGGTTCGGCGATGTTAGGGCAGCAGATTAGGGGTACATAGGGATAATGTAGGTGGCGGGGGTGTACGGAGCGGCAGATTAGGGGTTAAAAATAATATGCAGGGGTCAGCGATAGCGGGGGGCGGGGGGGCAGATTAGGGGTTAATAAGTGTAATGTTAGGGGGTGTTTAGGACTCGGGGTACATGTTAGAGTGTTAGGTGCAGACATAGGAAATGTTTCCCATAGGAAACAATGGGGCTGCGTTAGGAGCTGAACGCGGCTTTTTTGCAGGTGTTAGGTTTTTTTTCAGCCTCAAACAGCCCCATTGTTTTCTATGGGGGAATCATGCACGAGCACGTTTTTGAAGCTGGCCGCGTCCGTAAGCACCGCTGGTATCGAGAGTTGCAGTGGCGTTAAATTATGCTCTACGCTCCCTTTTTGGAGCCTAACGCACTGAAAACCCAGCCATTCTGTGAACTCTAAATACCAGCGGTATTTAAAAGGTGCGGGGGAAAAAAAGCACGCGTAGCTAACGCACCCCTTTGGCCGCCAAACTCTAAATCTAGCCGATAGTTTGTCTATAGACAAAATCGAATATATTAATCAATATAAAATAAAAGTGACACTATATTGAAACTAGGGATAACTCTAAAGGCAGTTCTAATTTGTATAGAAAAAGGAAACAGGTCCACATGTATAGGGACAGAAAGAATGTAAATACTTGAGAGAACCCGAAATTATTTTTAACTCGCCGTTGGGAAGTATCGTCATTTCACTTTAGGAAATACAATCAGTGTATATACAGTATATATATATATATATATATATATATATGTATGTATGTATGTACATCATCATGGTTCGAAGATGATCGTAATAGTTTTCAATTATAGTATAAATATATAATTACAGAATATCAATTGTGAAAAATCATATTACAACCTAGTGATGCCAAATGTTAATTATGTATCCATCTATGTTAAAGCCTTTGGGTCTTCTTGTTTGTAAAAGAAAGATCCAAAAAAGCCTCCCTATGAAGGAGTCTATTGATTCTATCGCCACCTCTTGCGCTACTGCGTACATGGTCAATCACTTGCCAGCTAAATGTTGAGACATCTTGTGCATGACAGTGTATGAAATGTCTGGCCAAGTCAGAGCATTCTCTCCCATTGTTAATGTCGTTAAGGTGTTTCCTGATTCTCACCCTGACCACTTGTGTGGAACAGCCTGTGTATTGTGTCAGACAGTTTGTACATTCGATTAAGTAAACCACAAAGGGGGTTCGACAGGTGGAACAACAGTCAAGATTATACACCTTTTGAGTATACCTGGATTGAAATTGTGAACCAATTTTCGCATAGGAACAGGCTATACATTTGGCAAAATGACATTTTAAGTGTCCCTTAACTGTTAACCAGCTGCTCGAAGTCACCTTGGATTTTTTTTAGGACACTGGGAGACACCAGGTTACCTATGGTGCAACCTCTCAGAGAAATGAAATTGCATCCATTCCCTGCATAGTCTTTAAAGCTGTCTTCTGCAGTTACTATAGGCAGATGCTTAGCAATAATCCTACAAATGTCATTAAATTGGGGACTAAATGTAGTGGCAGAAAAGGATTTTTGAGTTATAAAATCTATTGTTTGAATGAATTTTGAAGTTATCCAAAAGGGAATTCCTATCCAATCGTGAGACCTCTAAAAGTGCTGGTTTAGAGTTTTAGTCTTATAGCCCCCTTGGATGAGAGCCTGTTTCATTTTTTCACTCTCCACTAGGAAGTCAGACTCATCCGAACAATTACATTTTATTCGTATGAAATGGCCTTAGCCACTCCAAATCCTGTATGTTTAGGGTGGCAATTAGTAGCGTGTAAATAGTATTGGAGGTGATTGGCTTCCTGTAGAGAGTGCTAGTAATTTTGGTTGTATCGGTATTGCCTATTAGAGTGACAGCTAGATAGGGCATATGAGTTTTTTTAAATTGATGGGTAAACTCCAAACCATACCTATTATGATTAAGGAATTCGACAAAATTGTTGGCCTCCTCCTCAGTATCGGACCAAATGAGAATGAGGTAATTTATGTAACGTTTATACATTTGAATAAATTCTCAAATGGGTTTTCCTCTCCAAAGACGTGGGACCTTTCCCAAATGCCCATATAAATATTGGCATATGCTGGCGCAAATTTAGCGCCCATGGTGGTCCCTCGTCTTTGTAGGAAGAAATTTCTCTCAAATTGAAAGAAATTATTTTTAAGCAGAAATTCCAATACCCTGCAGATATAATTTCTCAGGGTAGGATGATAATTACTATGCTTAATGAGAAAATTATCTACAGCCTCTACTCCTAAGTTGTGAGGAATAGCTGAGTAGAGGCCCACAACATCTATTGTGAGCCAGGAGAAATCATTCTTCCATTATAAACTATCTAAATTAGAGAGTAGGTGTTTAGTATCTTGGAGGTAGGAGGGTAATTGGTAAATGAGGGGTAATAGAAGGGACTCCAAGAGGATAGATTCTCAAAAAGTGAGCCTATCCCAGAGACTATGGGTCTCCCTTTTACCTCCTCCAAGGACTTATTGTCAGCGTTGTCTGAGTTATGCGTCTATATATTTAGTTAAATGCAATGTTGGACACTCAACTGCAAATTTAGTCTATTATATAATACAAAGTCTTTGCTTCGAGGAAGAATTCACTCCTATATTCTGAATTGTTGGTTACAGGAGAGGTTGAGTAACATAGATTAGATGGTTTGCTGCAAGTGGTTGTGACTGTCTCACTTGGCATAATTCCTAGTGCTTGAAATGAGATAACAGAGAGAAGTGTTCATTTGATTTATATCCCAATTCTGCCTATTGAGAGAGCAGAGGGAACTGAGAGCAGAGCTGTTGCTGCTGATGTGTGAGCAGGCTGACATAGGAAGGGGGCATGGCCAACCGGATCACTCGTAGACTATGTTTAAGCTTCTGGTTGAATGTAACAGTAGATTAACGGAGACAAGTATTACTTCAACAGCAGAAATGCACCTACTTGTTCTGTCAGCAGTCTAGGCATAGGATGAGGCAGTGTTTTTATCGTCAGCAGTGAGAACTGGTTAGAGTGTTTGCAGCAGCAACCAGACACACAGGTATAGAAGAGTTCAGCTGTTTGAGGGAATCCGTTACAGTTCTTACTTTGTTGATTCAATCCTTTAGCAGTATGCTAGATGACAGAAGAGGTAGCTTCCCAGAAACTTAGTAGATACAGGGTATTCCACTGGCAGTAGTATTAAAGTCGAGATAAATCTGAGAGAACAGCAAATATGCATGCTGTGTGTAGCAATTCTACACGCTTAACTAAATTAATTAGCACCTGTGGCTGTGTGAAGCAGGAACTTATAGAGCGTTCTTAAAGGTACATACACATACAGGTAAACACCTGACAGGTACCCCCTTCAACGGGGCTTTACTGCAGCAACAGGTCCAGGACGATCGGGATTAGCTTGATGGAAGCAAGCGACAAGACGAACAGCATGTAGATTGGAGCTGGGTTCCCAGGAGTCGTCCTCTGGGGTATATCCCTTCCATCAGACGAGATACTGTAAACGGCCCCTGAAAAGTCTTGAATCCATAATGCGACTGATTTCATATATTTCATCGTCAGTGTCAAGAGGATCGAGTGGAGCATTGTGTCCCGTTGACCGGATAGGGTGATACGGCTTTAGGAGGGACACGTGGAATGTGGGATGAATATGGAATTCAGGGGGTAAAGCCAAAGTAACCGCGTTGGCGTTTACAACCTTGGTGATGAGGTAAGGACCTAAAAACAACTTGGAGAATTTTCTACACGGAGTTCGTAACTTCTGGTACTTTGTTGACAGCCATACCTTGTCCTCTACATGGTAGGTGGGAGGAACTCTTCTTTTGGCATCATAGAATGTCTTTTGTTTCTCTTGAGAGAGTTTGATATTGCTTTTTACGTAGGTCTGTATTTCCAGGAGTGAGGTGATCAGATCATTGACCTGTGGAGACGTTGTATTTAGTTCTGGATACATCTGGAAAGTCGGATGATAGGCATAATTTGCATAGAAGGGTGATGTTTTCGTGGATGTGTTCAAGGAGTTATTGTAAGCGTATTCTGCCATAGGAATGTTATCAACCCAATTATCCTGTTCATAGGAACAATAGCACTGGAGGTATTGTTCCAGGCACTGGTTAACCCTCTCCGTTTGGCCATTAGTTTGTGGGTGGAATGCAGTGCTGTAGCGGTGGTCGATCTTTAATACTTCACTGAGTTGTTTCCAAAAACGGGATGTGAACTGTGAACTGCGGTCTGTTATGATCACCGAGGGGAGACCATGAAGTTTTACGATATTTGTGATGAAGAGCTCAGCAGTTTCAGCAGAGGTTGGTAATTTCTTGTAAGGGACAAAGTGTGCCATTTTAGTAAGCAGGTCTACAACCACTAATATGGTGTTACAGCCTTTGGATTTTGGAAGCTCTACAATGAAGTCCATACCTAGGGTATGCCACGGTCTCTTTGGTACTGGTAGTTGGTTTAATAACCCGTATGGCCACGCTTTTTCTGATTTTGAAGTTACACAAGTTGAACAACTGGTTACATATTCTTTTATTTTTTGGTTTATTTTAGGCCACCAGTAATTTCTGCGTATTAATTTGGTAGTTTTATGAATACCTGGATGTCCTACCAAGGGAGCATTGTGGTGTTCCTGTAGTATAGCTTGTCTGAGAGAAGGGGGTATGTATAGTTTGTCACCGGCGTAGTATAACCCATTTGGGTTTAGTTCTAGCTTGTCCTTGGGGTATGTTGAATCTTCCTGTTGAGATCTCTGTAGAGTTTTTTATGATGTGTGGATAATTCTGAGGAAATGGTCAGGTGTTAGTATATTTTGTGGGAGGTTGGGTTCAGAGGGTTTAGTCAAATTCCTAGAAAGTGCATCAGCCTTCCCGTTTTTTGATTCTGGTCTGTACGTAATGTGGAAGGAGAATCTGGTAAAGAACAGGCTCCATCGTAGTTGACGGGCTGACAAGGTCTTGCTGGTCTGCAGGTATTCTAACTTCCTGTGATCTGTGTACACCAGGATTGGTATCTTAGTGCCCTCCAACAGGTGTCGCCAATGTTCGAACGAAGACTTGATAACTAGCAACTCTTTCTCACTGATGGAGTAATTCATCTCTGGCGCTGTCATTAGGCGAAAAAAGTAAGCAATGGGATGTATTGGCATGTTTGGCGACCTCCGTTGTGACAGTATGGCCCCAAGAGCGTATTCGGAAGCATCGACTTCCAGGATGTACTGGAGCTCCAGATCAGGGAAGCTGAGTATAGGTGCTCTGTTGAAAGCTTCTTTCAAGTAAGTAAAGGCTTCTTATTCAGGTGGACACCAGTGAAACGTGGTATGCGAACCTGTGAGACTGCTTAAGGGTTTGGCAATATTTGAAAATCCCTTTATGAATTTCCAATAAAAGTTTGCAAATCCAAGGAAGCGTTGTACTTCCTTAAGATTCTTTGGCCTGGGCCAGTTTTTAATGGCATCAACTTTATTAGTTTCCATTCGAATACCTGAAGATGAGATGCGGTAACCAAGGAACGAAATTTCTTTATCGTGGAACAACCATTTTTCTGTCTTTGCATATAGATGGTGAGTTCTGAGTCATCCAAGTACCAATCTTACATGTTTCTTGTGGTCCTCGATGTTCTCTGAGTAGATTAGGATGTAATCCAGGTAAACCACGACACAAACATCCAGGAGATCTCTAAAAAATTGTTGATCAGGTATTGAAAGGTGGCTGGGGCATTACAAAGCCCAAATGGCATTACTCTGTATTCATACAGACCATATTGGGTCCTAAAGGCTGTGAGCCATTCGTCCCCCTCTCTAATCCGTACCAGATTGTAGGCTCCTCTGAGATCGAGCTTCGTGAAAATTAAACTTTACTATGTCGTTCCACAAGTTCTGGTATGAGCGGTAACGGGTATCTGTTTTTAACAGTTCTCTTGTTCAGCTCCCGGTAGTCTATGATAGGCCTCAGTGAATCATCCTTATTCTTCACAAAGAAGATGCCAGCACCAGCTGGGGAAGTGGACGGCCTGATGAATTCTTTTTTCAAGTTCTCTTCTAAGTAAGTTTTTAGGTAATCCAGTTCTAGCTGTGATAATGGGTAAAGATGTCCTACTGGTAGAAGAACTAGGCAGAAGTTCAATGGGATAATCGTAGGATCGATGTGGTGGTAAAGCTTCCGCTTCCCTTTTAGAAAATACATCCTCAAAATCCTGGTATTTGTCTGGTAGAGGGAACTGGGACACCTGTAACAGTAATTGATGTTGAAAACATGTTGTTCGGCAATAGTTTGATTTGTATTCCAATTGGAGCATCTCCCAGTGAATGGTGGGTTGATGCAATTGTAGCCAAGACAGTTCTAAAACAACAGCGAATAAAGGTGATGGTAACACATCAAAGGATACATATTCAACATGTCCATCTTGAGAGGTAACTTTAATGGGTATAGTTTTGTGTGTAATCGGACCGGCATTCACTAGAGAACCATCAATCACTCTGACAGACACTGGTTTGAGTTTTAACACTAAAGGAATTTTATTTTTCTTTATTAATGCAGCATCAAGAATACTGGCATATGCCCCGGAATCAATTATTGCTTCAGTTTGTAGTGTCCGCTGGTCCCACTGTAGGGAGAGAGCGAGAGTACAGTAAGCAGGATTTATAACTTTGCTAGTGAAACAATTACTGTAGAGTAGAGACTTACTTCTCTTTTGGCGTATCAACAGGAGACAGTCCCGTACGGTGTGATTAGGTGATGCACAATACATACAGAGATTTCTCTGTTTCCTTCGGAGCCTTTCCTCAGGTTTTAGGGGTCCTTTCATCATGCCAAGTTCCATAGGTACGGAAGTGTCCTTGAGGGTGGTTGTTGAGGACTGGCCTGTATGAGGCTTGTATGGGATTTCAGTGTGTTGAAGTTCTGTTTGCCTTTCTCTCAGGCGACGGTCAATCTGGATAGACAAACTCATCAGTGCCTCTAAAGATCTTGGAATCTCTATTCTTGCCAGCTCATCTTTCAATGGATCAGAAAGTCCTATCCTGTACTGGTTGCGTAAGGCAACCTCACTCCATTCTGAATCAGTAGCGTACAATTTAAACTCTGTGGCGTATTCTTCTGCAGGCCTTCTGCCTTGTCTAAGCGATCTCATTTTGGTTTCTGCAGATAACTGCTTTTGTGTATCCTCATAGAGATGGTTCATTTGAGCAAAAAATCCAGAGAGTGATCCCAGAATATGATCATCGTTCTCAAAAAGCAGGTCTGGCCAAATCCTAGCTTCCCCACATAGGAAAGAGATGACTGTCATCACTTTTATATGTTCAGTGTGGTATGTTTTTGGTCTCATCATAAATAAAAGGTTGCAAGCGTTTTTGAACTGCTTGAACGCCGTCCTATCACCATAACATTTTTCGGGTAGTGATACCTGTGGCTCTGAGGTGTTATTTTTTATGATGGTCTTAAGGTTCTCATTTTGGATTTGCAGCTCTCTTAAACCTTGGGATAACTGGTCCACACGCTGTGATAAATTATATACCACTGTTGGAAGGTCTGCTGGGTCCATGTTATGGCTAATTAATATGTCAGCGTTGTCTGAGTTATGCGTCTATATATTTAGTTAAATGCAATGTTGGACACTCAACTGCAGATTTAGTATATTATATAATACAAAGTATTATAGGCAAAAGCAAACTAAAAATGTCAGCTATAATTACCAATAATAGAAGAATTTTATTCCCACTTATGTAAAATGGTCCAAAATAACAGAGGTTCCACTTCTGGCTGCTGTTGATAGTCTTTCCTTCATGTACCAAAGTCGACTCTTCTTGCAATTATAAAGTTCATCCACTGTAACCTGAAAGAAAACTATATCAAGGTGTTATATAGATGGTACTTACATCCAAGTAGAATTAAATATCCTAGTGCAACCACAAATACTAATAATACGACTCAATGCTATTGAGGCTGTCAGGTTGAAGGCACCTACGTCCACATGTGGTGGGAGTGTCCAAAGAGTGCGATAGTATGGGCATCTAATTCTAAGTTACTAAGTGAAATATTTAACAAACAAATTATACTCACAGTTAGCATTTCATCCACCCAGGGTGCTTCCATGGTATTTATAGTAGTAAAGAATGGGGATGCACTCGCCAGGATTTCCAAAGTTACCTTTAATGGTAAAAGGTAACTTTGGAAATCCTGGCGAGTGCATCCCCATTCTTTACTATATATACACTGTCTTACTTTGTTAGAGGAAGGGGATACGGTCCCCAAAACGTTACATTAAAGGCACGTTTGTTAAAAGACCAGTGAGCGCAAGCCATTGTTTTTCCTATGCTGTTGTCCTGCATGCACCCTGGCAAACTGTTAACAAAGTGAGAGTGCTCTCCAACTGCTTAATTGAATTATATATATATATATATATATATATATATATACATATATATACAGTATATATATATATATATATATATATACACATATAAACATAATTATATATATATATATATATACATATATATATATATATATATATATATATATATATGAATATCTATTTAGAAATACTTAGAACATATTCTGCTATGTGAAGAACAATGTGAAATATTTACAGTATACGCACATTCAAATATTTTATTAAATATGAATATTGCATAAATATGCTTTTACATGCTTTTCCTATACTTAGCTGCAAAGGGCTACTATATGTATTTATGTGTTTATATGTGTATATATGGCTGTACATACATATATACACATATAAAAAAATAAATACATAGGTACACACGCATATATATACATTAGGTACAGCTACCTAGTAGCGTGTTGAGCCTCCTTTAGCCTTCAAAACAGTCTGAATTTGTCTAGGCATGGATTTAACAAGATGCTTAAAATGTTGTGGAGGTATTGTGTACCATGCAGACATGAGTGTGTCATTCAACTCCTGGAGATTCAACAAAGAATAGCCCTTTTCAGCTCATCCCAAAGATGTTCAATAGAATTGAGATCCGGGGACTGAGCAGGCCACTGCAGCAAAGAAAAGTCATTGTTATGTTCCAGTAACCATCCCATAGTGATGCAGGTTTTGTGCACTGGTGCATTATCCTGCTGGAAGTAACCTGGAAGCAATCTGCCTGAGGATAAACTGTCAACATGAACGGAAGCACTTGGTCAGCAACGATGTTTACGTTTGCTGTGGCACTCAGACGTGAATCTAGGGGTATCAATGGACCCAATGTGTACAAGGAAAATATTCCACACACCATAACACTGCCCCAACACCTTGACCAGTTTTTTTAACAGACATGACGGGTCCATGGATTCATGCTGTCTTCGCCAAATTCGGAGCCTTCCATCAACATCATTCAGTAGAAACTTCTCAGACCAAGCAACCTTTATCCAGTCTTCGATGGTCCAGTGCTGGTGTTGTTGTGCCCATAGAAGATGTGCTCTCTTGTTCTTCTCTGATAACAATGGAACCCAAAGTGTCCGCTGGCTGTTGTAGCCCATCCGCGACAAAGTGCACCTAGTGGTGCATTGTGATATGTTTTTCTCCACACCAAGGTTGAATTCTGATGAATTGTTGCCTGTCTGTTTGCTTGCACAAGTCTAGCCATCCTCCTCTGAACTCTCTCATCAACAATAATTTTTCTTCCACAGGACTGCTGCTAACTAGATGGGTTTTTTTTCATTGCACCACTCTTGATACCCTCTTGAAACTGTGGTACCAGAAAAGTTCAGGAGTACTGCCGTTTCAGATACACTTCGTCCAGCACTTCTTGCACCTACTATCATGCTACTTTTAAAGTCCATTAGATCACTGCTCTTCCCCATTCTCGATGCAGTTTGTATGCTTAACTGATAGTAGGAAGGTAGTTCAGCTGTATTTATACCAAAATTGTGGCCAGATGACATGCAACATAGTGGGACAACCCATTTGTAGCAGGGCTGTGCCTAATAAAGTGGCCACACAGTGTACATACATATCCATCTTTAGAAATGTATTTGTATGCATCCCAATGTTAAAGCTCTTTGCCTACCTTATAACTTTTGTGTGCAATATTTTTTTAACAATTTTTTATTAGGTGGTGTTATTATTAGTTTAACTGTACTTTGTAATGTGTTTTTAATGTGTTTTGCAGAGCCCTGAGGAAATGAGAATCATTATACCATACAAGCAATCATATTTACTTTCAACTTGTAATACGAGCGGTATTACCCTATGCGCACGGGCGTCCGCAGAAATTTCTCTGGGGAGGGCAAAAATGTGAAACATGCTCAGGCTATATATATATATATATATATATATATATATATATATATATATATATATATATATATATGTATATATATATATATATATATTTATACTGTATATAAACCAGGGGTTGAAAATGATCCCAAAATACTTTTAGTCCTAGTTTACTAGTACATTCTACATTTGGAGTTAAACTTTAATACATTTTTTTTAGGTGTAATAAAATAAATGTTTTTTCTCCAGACTCCGAACTTATAAATGAAATAAGAAGGTGCATATAGTGCACATAGACATCAAGATACACACTCCCGGAGACACTAGTTTTATTTTGCAGTGAACAGCACTAAGAGGGAGGGAAATAAATAAGGTAAATGGGAAGGATTAGTGAGGTTGTAATAAAAGAGGCATTGCTAAATATTGGAAAGTTGTTTAAAATAGCATGTCCTATCTGATTGGGTAGACTGTCTCTTTAACCACTATGGAAATATTGAACTGTTTTACACCCACCGACTTACAGTTATATAGACATAGCAATGAGTTTACCACTATAGCAGTAGAGAACGGTTTTATACCACTTGACTGCTGGGAAAAAACATAAAGAAAAAAGAAAAAAAGATAAGTTTAAAAATATTTTTAAATTGTATATGCTTTCTAGCTTGACAATTGAAGCAGAACAGCAGTACCCTTTTGAATTACCCTTGTAGCAGTTTAGAAAATGCCCACATCCACACACTATGTAGTTTTCTGCTTTTAAACAGGTGTTGACAGGTACATATGCTCTTTGCAGTGAACACGACTACCAATCAGCACCTAATAATGACAAATATTTAAAAAGGCTAAAGTAGCATTTTGTTAACACATTTAATATGGAACAGGTCCTCATCAGATCTTTCTAGTAGTAACTGGGTTGAAACAGATATAAGGATTGTCCTCAGATCCAGATAAAAAATATTGCTGTTTTTTATATATCTTTTAGTCAACAGAAAAAAACCTATACAGGCAAAACCACCACGGAAAAAAAGCTGAATTTGATACTTATGTGCTTTCTAAATTTGTAACATACATAAAAATATAACTCACAGGGGCGTGTCTGGGCAGCGAACCAACATGGCCACAATATTAGGAGCTCTGAATGATGAATGAGATATCCGCCAAATATTGTTTATACACAGCACCATCAACTGCAGAACATAAACAATATGGATTCACTATAGTCTTGTGAACTCAATGATACTAAGATCGCTGTTTAAGTGAATTCAGAACCCTGATTCGGAGCATTAAGATCTCTGGTGGTGGCCTAACCTCAGGATCCTGACACCCCCCTCCCCCCAATAAGATGGGTAGAGCAGTTTCTTTGTAACTGCGTAAGTAATGATCTCACACAAATATATCACTATGGAGGAGTTTCATGCTATCCTAAGAGCCCAATTAGAGGTCTTTGAACAACAGATGGATCGCAAGTTTACTGATCTAAGAATCATATGTGTGACATTCACGAATCCCCTAGATTCACTACCGGGAGCAAATGAGGATACACAAGCAGCAACAGTCACCATATGGCCACTGCAGCATACAGATCTGAGGCCAACACCGATTAAGCATACTACGCTACACAGATCCTTCCAAACACTTAAGCCCAAGACAACTTGGAGAACAGAAATGTCTGTACTGACTACACCTGAGATATGTGGTTGAGAACTGTGCGACATCACCCTCGGCTCCCCTGGTTTGGGATGGGACTGGTCCCCCTGGAGGTGGCAAAGGTTCCATAACCATGCATGAAGTAAAGCCTGTGGAAATCACCAGACACATGAATATAGCAAAAGCACTCTCACTGCACACAACAGTGCAGCTTCAACATGGAGTTGATATGCCCAACATCCGACCTATTGCCTAACAAAACCCTGGGAGTGCAACTACCTACTAGTTTTCTGGACTTATGGAGACAGACATGGTACCGTTTAGTTTAGACGCACTTAAAGGGGCATTAATGATAACTCCTCCTTATGCTAAAGATATAGCTTCTTTCCTATTACATTCACTATATTTATTCCTCATGACTCTTCACTATTTAGAATCAATTGCTAGATAATATCTTTTATCAATCGTCTAAGAGTGATTGTCTTAATCATTTAAGAACCTCCTTTTTGTCATATCACTTCATTTGGGTACAAGAGCGACCCTGTTCAGTATAGGAGGTGTCCCAGCCCTTTCGAAAAAAAGATATCATATTTCTACCTCCAGTTATACTAGTATTGCTGATTTCTACAGATCATTAGCAGCTAAGACACAGAACATGACAAGCTATACTTGAGAATAATATTGTAATACTTACCCTAAGCAGATTCATTAAGCCCTAATTATGCTTACAAGTTATAAGCCATAGGATCTACTAACAGTTATATGATAAGACTTCTTATATATCTGGTTATTCAAGCATACCTACTATCTGAGCAAGCTTGCAAAGTTGCTGTTTAGTTTCTTAGCCCATATAATATCTTATTTGAAATGTGTACACTCTTGTAAATGGACACCTGTTGTATATTGTTTATGCCAAATATCTCAATAAAAGATTCAATTTTAATATATATATATATATATATATATATATATATATATATATATATATATATATATATATATATAAATATATAATTCACATGGTCCACTATATTTTCTCCATCATTTCTCTCTCTCTGTCACACTATTTTTCTGTGTTTCTGTGTTTTTATTTTTCTCCGCTGTTTCTCCCTTTTACCTCTGTATCTCCCTTTTTCCATTTACCATATGATGGTGAGAACTTTAGGCAGATAACATGGTTTTAGGAATAAAAGTTTACATAATCTTCAAAATTACAAAGACCATGTGGACACATTAAACATTGATCTGTGGTTTTAAGCACTGCAGTATAAATGTAAAGCCACTGGATAAAAATAAATTAACTATATAGATGCAGTGCAATATGCAGATGCAACTATATTTAAAACATTAACTAACCCAGACCAAGCAGATAGATACCTTTTTAAATAAATTCAATTTCTCATATCACCCTGCCAGAGCAATTGCTGTACATGTACTTACAGAAAAGACTCTAGCTTGCTGTTTTTAGCTGAAAGATGTGGCCAGCATGCAATGAACAAGCATTCCCTCACTTCTAAAGCTCACACAGTCTCTTGCTATGTGTGGGGGGAGGAAACTGCTGTGGAGGGAAACATTGCATACTGGGAATTGGAGTCCAAAACTTCATTTACAAAATACTGACAAGCAAAATGGTGAACTATACATTCCAGAATGCTTTATAACTCATAGAATACTGTGCTTCTTCCTCTTTAACAAAATTACTTTAAACAGATTAAAAGACATAGAAACCGACATTCTATTTTTCTTTTTTTTCTGCAGTTTTACTCCAGGTGGGGAGGAAAATTTACGGGGGGGGCAGATGCCTCCTCTTGCCCCCACCCTCTGGATGCCCATGGATAACACTAGGCAATGACTCAGAAGGTCACAGAGGGTCCCTTAGTATAGATGCAGCTGACATACTTGGACTGGACAGCAGAACAAGAAAACATCCAGTCCGGCTCCTCTCGTGGATAAAAGGTACATTTCTTTATTGGAATCATAAAAAACAGCAAATTAAAAAAACACAGCAAGTAAGCAGCCGCATGAACCAGACTGCAGACTTCTAATTAAAACCATCTGAGACTATGACCTGTGGGGCTGTATGATGTCACTGATGCATTTTGGGAGTCCCCATAATCCTAGATAGTCATGCCACACCTCCCCCAAGCTTTTATACCTAGTCTCAATGCGTGCTGCTTCAACAATTTGTTCTACTAAATCTAGAAGCACTACCCTCTTCATCTATAAGCTCTGCCATTATCAAAGCACGTGCAGAAGCAGAAGCTGCAATGGTGCATGCCTCTTTTAGCAAAAAAGAAGCAACACTGAAAATGGAGGCAGCAAAACAGGAGAAGGAAAAAAAATCAGAAGCATAAAAAATGAGAAAAAGAAACAGATTTAGAAATACAGCAAAATGAAAAAGAAGTAGCTGTCGCCATGGCAAGATTAAAGGTACTTGAGACAGCCAATACAGAAGAACTCCTAGAATATCCTATTAGTCTGGTGGCATAAGACTACTGAGAGAAGCAAACATGTGATTATGTTCTTAACCAGAGTGGAAAATACTACAACTCCTTTGAGGAGGAAGAAGGAGGCAATGCTCTTAAAGACAGAGGTTGGAATAACGTGTACCCAACCACAAATTATATACATCTCGATAGTGGTCCAATTGCTCCAGCCAGAACGGATGCAATTCAGTGGATAAGCAGTTCAGGTGTCAATGCGCAAATCACACAACCTCTTGTAATCACAGTCACTTCCATTAAGATCAGTTAAAGAAAAGGCTTCAGCTGGATTAAATGTATTAGCAAATCCATACTATCCTTCAGCATTCAATTCCTATTATCCAAGTCATCTTTAGGCTCCTCCAGTAACATGGACTGAGAGGTTAGAGATGTCTGAGTTTGCAAGGTATATGATTCAACATGATCTTACTAATACAAGTCTTACAAAATTTGATGACCTGCCAGAGAACTACAGATCTTGGAAGTCTACATTCAAGACTGCTGTTGAAGATTTAGGTATATCTGCTAGAGAAGAGCTTGATCTGATGGTAAAGTGGTTAGGTGCTGAATCTGCAGAACATGTCAAAAGGCTCAGAGTTGTCCATGTAGACAACCCAGTTGCAAGTTTAAAAATGGTTTGGGAAAGTTTGGATCAGACCTATGGTAGCCTAGAAGTAATTGAAAATGCCCTTTTTAAGAAAATACAAAAATTCCCAAAGGTCACAGTTAGGGATAATCACAAGCTGCAAGAGTTAAGTGGTCTTCTGCTGGAACTAGAAGCAGCTTAAGGAGATCCATGTCTATCAGGATTGAGTTATCTTGATACTGCACAAGGTGTGAATCCAATTGTGGTGGTTACCTCATGCTCTTCAAGATAAATGGGCAACACAAGGATCAGGGAATGCAAAGTGAGAAATTAAAGAATTTAATTCAAGAATGCCCATTGCACAAGCAGCCTCACCCACTTAAGAAATATCATAGCTTTAGAGAAACACCTTTGCAAGATTGCATAGAGCGTCTTAAGAATTATGGACTATGCTTTTGGTGCTGTGCTTTAACAGATTATCTTTCTAGAAACTGTAAAGCCAATACTAGATGTTCAGAATGCAATAGTGACAAACATGCATTTTCTCTCCACCCAGAGTCAAGTTCCCCTCCACTGAAAAGCATGGCGTGGAGAAAGCAGAATAGACAACAAGTAAAACATCTGTTGCTTCTAAATGTACTGAAGTATGCAGAGAAGGCCTTAGTGGAAGGTCCTGCTCTGAAATATGTCTTGTCAAAGTGTATCCTAAGGGAGAGCCTGTGAAATCAGTAAGAATGTATGCAATTCTGGATGATCAAAGCAATCGATCACTGGCTAGAACTGAATTTTTCAACATGTTCAACGAAAATGATAATCCTTCACCTTACATCCTTGGTAGATGTGCAGGTCAGTTTGAAACAAAAGGAAGAAGAGCTAGTGATATCATAATAGCTTCTATTACAGATGGTATATAGTTGCCTTTACCTACGCTTATTGAATGCAATCAAATACCAAATAACAGGTATGAGATTCCTACTCCAGAAATAGCACATTATCATCCTCACATGAAACACATAGGTAGTTCTATACCAGCTCTAGACAAGAATGCCCAGACAATGCTTTTACTTGGTAGAGTCATTCTAAGAATACAAATGGTACACCAGAAATTTAAAGGACCTCATAATTCCCCATACGCTCAGAGACTTGACCTTGGCTGGGTAATAGTTGGAGATACCTGTATAGGAAAGATCTACAGAACAGACATTGCTAATTCCTTCAAAACTAATGTGTTAATTAATGGATGTCCATCTTACTTTGAGTCATGTCCAAATCACTAACATGTAAAGGAGAGACTTGGAATCTATGAACATTCATACTATGTCAGTCAATATGATATGGTTACTTCCTTACCAGATGATGACAACATTGGAAGTACAGTGTTCCACACAACACATCATGACAAGTTCTCAAGTTAATGAACAAAGAATTTTACAAGGATGACTCAAACAGTTGGGTAGCCCATCTGCCATTTCGCAATCCAAGACAAAGAGTTCAAGCACTATCTAGACTTTCTTCCTTACAACGTACTCTAGAGAAAGATCCAAATGATATTGAACACTTTGTATCATTCATGCTGAAGATGTTTGAAAATAAGCATGCAGAGCCAGCTCCTTCACTAAAAGAAGGTGAAGCATGTTGGTATCTTCCTTCATTTGGCGTCTATCATCCACGCAAACCAGGTCAAATAAGACAAATGTATGAAATATGCCCAGGCGCCAACAATACGAAGGCTAAGGTTTAGGAATAAATGTGGGTGAATGTGGTTCACTAAAATGTTGGGTTTATTATAAGAACAATGTTTAAAACTTAATATTAAAAATGCAATAGTACATATGCATGGATCCACGCTAATAAAACATAAGAACAATAGTGCATAAAATGATAACAGATTTACACATAGATATGGTATGCAATACTAAAATACAGTGCTGTCTAATCCAAAATATAAATAGAGTGAGGCAACATTCAAATGTCCAATGAAAAAGGGGGGGGGGTCGAGTGTCCCAAAAAAAGGGGGGTGGGGTGAGGTATACAAATTAATCCATAGCGTCAATCAAAATACTGTATATAAATGAATTGCAACAATGATTAAAAAGTTTCAAAAAAGTGTTTCAAAAAAGTCAATCATGTGAAGAAAAATGTAGTAAATGAAAAATTAAAATTAAAAGATCCAATTGTGTCCGGTGCCTTTGGTGTACTGTATCTTCCTCCCTTGGGACTTGTATGTCCGTGGGGGCTATGCCCCAGTGAAAAAACAAACAAATCAAGGTAAAAACACCTGTTTCCTGTTTGGTATTATCCGTTGTGTTTGTTTTCGATTTTTTAGTTTGCTTTTAGCACCTTTCACTTTGAATTTCTCATTTGTATTTTTATTTTTACCTCGATTTTTTTACCTCGATTTGTTTGTCTTTTCTATTTCAACAGCTATTACACAACTTATAGTTGTTATCCTTGTTTGTTTGTTTTTTTGTTTGATTAGTGTTAAACCTTTTCCATATTTCTTGCCATGTGTTAATAATTTATTTTTTTAATGAAGATCAGGGAAAAAAAAGAAATCCCGTTTTCGGCTATAAAACACATACAGTACACAATGACAAAAAGAAGAAGCAAAATATCAGTGCAAGATAGTTTTATTCTTTTCTTTCTTTATTTTCATTTTTTGTGGATTTGTAGACACAAGCTGATTCAGACAAAAAAGTAGCTATGTAGGCCAAAATCATTGTAGTCATTTAGAGACTACCATCAGAACCTTTGCAAAGTTAGGTCAATTCTGCTTCTGTCTTGGCTTTACTGAAGTCCTCAGTGCTCAATCCTTTAAGATGATAAATCCATTAGGCCACAAAGCCCTCATGTGGTAGCAATGTAATGCTAATCATTAACCTAAAAAACACTCCTCCTTTACATAACAATTTGTAAAGTCAATTTGTAATTCAATAGTCTCCCAAAACCACTTTTCTTAAATTGGCTGGAATAATTATGAAAAGGAAATACTCTGCCAAAGACACCTGTTAGGGGCAATACATTGTTTTATAGTATTATTTATATTTATATATATTATTAGATTCACAGCAAAATCTGTATTTCAGTTCATTGGAAAAAGAAAAAACAAAGCAATTTTTTTACATTAGCTTTCTATATTTTAAACAACATAAAGGTTTTTTGCATAGCATTGAATAACTTATAAAATTACACCAAAAATAGCAAAACCTTAAGGATTAGACAAGAAGAAGCAAGAGTATTTAACAATTTACCCTTGTCTAATACAAATTCATATAGAAAATCATATAATAAGTCCACACATGTAAAAAAAAAAAGTCTTAAAAACTAATCTTCTCAAAGCAGCAAATGCTCATGATCAGGGAGTCTATCAAATATCAAACCATCTTCACGGAGACTGGAAGCTATTGTTTTGCAGATGGGGAAATTAGTGGGCATCCATTTTAGGGTTATCTGATGCCGCTTGCTCAAGCACAAAATGGATTCTAATCCAGCAGCTAACATTTTTACATTTTGAGGAATTGTAATAAGAAGTAGTAGCATGAAAGCTACCTTCAGATCTGAGTCTTTGAAATAACATAAAAAGGGAAAAAAAGGAAAGCAAAATGGTGCTAAATCCATGTATGTAAGTTTAGTATGTGCACTGCTTTAACAAACTTCCAATCAGTTATTAAATATATATATATATATATATATATATATATATATATATATATCGAGGAGAGTAGACATTGTGACTAAATAATGCTGGCTTCAAATAGTGGACAAACTATGGCCTAGATCTAGAGTTTTGTCGGTAAAGACCCGCGGTGCTAACACTGCTTTTTTTTCCAGCGCACCCTTAAGACAACGCTGGTATTTAGAGTTGTCTAAATGGCTGCGTTAGCCTCAGAAAAGGGAGCGTAGAGCATAATTTAGCTCCACTTCAACCCTCAATACCAGCATTGCCTACGGTAGCGGTAAGCTGGAAAAACATGCTCGTGCATGATAGCCTCATAGGAAACAATGGGGCTGAGCTGGCTGAAAAAAAAACTAACACCTGCAAAAAAGCAGCGTTCAGCTCCTAACGCAGCTCCATTGTTTCCTAGGGGAAACACTCTCTAAGTCTGCACCTAACACCCTAACATGTACCCTGAGTCTAAACACCCCTAACCTTACACTTATTAACCCCTAATCTGCCGCCACCGCTATCACTGACAGCTGCATTTTATTATTAACCCCTAATCTGCCGCTCCAGATACCGCCGCAACCTACATTATCGCTATGAACCCCTAATCTACTGCAACTAACATCGCTGACACCTATATTATATTTATTACCCCCTAATCTGCCCCCCCCAACGTTGCCGCCACCTACCTACACTTATTAACCCCTAATATGCCGCCCCCGCTATCACTGACACCTACATTATATTATTAACAGAAGAAAAGTAGTGCCGCAACCAAGGTTTTCAGCTGACAACGCCGGAAGCCCAAACAGGCTAGTAAATCTTTACCTTCCCCTGGAGTACCGTAGCCTAGGGCGGAGGATCAATCCGTGGAAGTACAGGAAGAAGTTAGGCAGGTACTACTCCAAGCGTGTGATGCATAAAAATACAAAATTTATTGAAGAATCTTAAAAGAATGAACAGACATGGCAGCAATAGAGCAGAAAGTCTGACATGTTTCGCACCTCACTGGTGCTTACTCATAGACTGAGTTCTGTATCTCTATCCCACATGTTTATAGGCTGGAGCGGTAATTGGATTAACCACTTCAGTCCCACAAACACAGAAAGTAAGATAAAAACATGACATCAAAAAAGTAGTAAATTTTACCAAAAAGTTAATTACTAAATTAGTAACTATGGCAATGTTTTAGATTCTACCTGATATTTAACAACATATTGAACATATTCAAATACGATTATTTCAAATCACGATATCTTCGAAAATTTCAAATGTGGACATGATAATATATTAATATAATAGCATAAAAATATAATAATATTATAATGATATAGACATAGACATTCTGGCATAGGAGAAACTTTGTGCAAGCGCACACATATTGAATACTTAATGTTGTGTGGGATGAAAGTTGAATACTTAGATATTTTACTTAACCATCTATGAAATAGATTATATCACATTCCCTATTCATACCTAAGGGAAAACATGTGTTTAATTTTAATATCCAATAGAGTTCTTTTTTTCCCCAAAATGTTATCCCTATTACCTCCTCTTAAAGGGACATTTGCTAAGTCAATAACCTGAAATGAAAGATGTGCAATATTTGTAAGATGTTTGTTATTAAAATGTTCAGCAACTGAAGAGTCTGTGCTATAATTTTTTATATCCTGGACATGTTCATTAAAACGTGTCCTAATAGTGCGAGTAGTTTTTCCTACTTATTGAAAAAAACAAAGGTTGCAGGTTATTAAGTAGATCACATATTTGGAGCCACAATTGGTATAGAACTCTATTGGATATGTTTTATCATTGTATTGACACACAAAATGATCCTCCTGTAAGACACTTGAGCATGCCAGTCACATACGTGCTCCACATCTGAAGGTGCCTTTTTTGTTTAACCAAGAAGTGGCATACTTTTGTGTCGGGGTTTGTTTTATAACTAAACTAGGTGTCAATGTTTGCGCTAGTGTCCTAGATTTTCTAGGTACAAATTTACAATGTTGTATTAATGGTTGTAGAGCATCATCCGATTGCAACAAATGGAGATGTTTTTTCAAGATTTTGACTATTTCTTCGTATTGTTGGCTATATGGTGTAGAAAAAACAATAGCATCATTAAAATTGGAGTTAGAATCAGAATCATAACTGGATACTTTTTGAGACAGGTCCTGTTCCTGGTCTAAACTTTTGTCATTCTGAACCAATTTTCTCACATCTTCCAACTGATGGTGGTTGTATCCTCTTATTTTAAGTCTATCTCTAAGCTCTATAGACTGTTTATCATATATGCTGTCCACTTTAGTATTACACCTCAGTCTTAGGAATTGTGATTTAGGTATAGACCGGACTAAGTGATTAGGATGTTGGGAATGTGCGTGCAGTATGGTATTTCCTGCTGTTTGCTTTCTGTATTGTCACTATAGTATTATCTACAATTTGTATGGTAAGGTCTAAATAATTAACTGTCTCCTGGCTATGTACCCCTGTAAATTTTAGATTTAGATCATTACCGTCAAAATATTAAAAAAATTGGAAAATATATCATCATTCATAGGTATCTTAAAGATAAATAACAAATCATCTATGAAGCGCACATAATGTGCAATATGTTGATTCCACTTATTATTTGGAGAATAAAGATATGTTTGTTCCCAAAAGGCCACAAAGATGTTGGCAAACGAGGGGGCAAATTTTGCCCCCATCGCCGTACCACATGTTTGCAAAAAATATTCATTGTTAAATAAAAAATAATTGTGGGATAAAAAAAATTGTAATACCTCACATATATAATCCATTTGAGACGAGGCATAATATGATTCTCTTTGCAGAAAATATTTAACAGCCATAATGCCTTGTTTTTGTGGAATCGATGTGTACAATGAGGTCATGTCTATTACACCCCAGGAGAAATCCATATGCCAAGTGACCTTATCCAAGGTAAGCAAAAGATGCGAGGTGTCCTGTAGGTAGCTCAACTGTGACATAGCAATAGGCTGTAAGATGGAATCAAGCCATGCGGCTAGAGGCTCAAACAAGGAGCCAATGCCTGCCACAATTGGCCTACCCAGAGGACACCCCGCATCCTTATGCACCTTAGGCACATGATGAAATATAGGGCAAATAGGATTAGTTGGAACAAGAGAAGATTTATCTTTTTCAGTAAAGATCCCCAAAGCAATTCCATTATCTACCAGCTTAACAAGTTCCTTTCTGAATAGATTAGTTGGATTATTGGTTAATTTCTTATATGTGTTGTCATTAGACAACTGTCTGTAAGCCTCATCAAAGTATGCTTCCTTATTCATAACAACAATGCTGCCCCCTTATCCGAATTGCGTATAACTATATCCTTCTTGTTTTGCAGAGATTTAAGTGCTTTACGCTCATTAAAAGTCAGAGTAGGGGGAGCAGCATCATGTGCTTTGTTCTCCAATGCCAGAATATCTTTTTGTACAGCTTTTTGAAAAACATTGATACATGGACCCCTAAAATTAGTAGGGTAAAAATCTGAGTAATGATGTTGTTTTGGAAAAGATACTATTTGATAATTTAAATTTTCATCGTTGTACATATCAACTAACATATTAAGAGTACATGCTTCTTCAAAATTCACATGTGCTTTTTGGTTAAACAAAAAAGGCACCTTCAGATGTGGAGCACATATGTGACTGGCATGCTCAAGTGTCTTACAGGAGGATCATTTTGTGTGTCAATACATTGATAAAACATATCCAATAGAGTTCTATGCCAATTGTGGCTCCAAATATGTGATCTACTTAATAACCTGCAACCTTTGTTTTTTTCAATACGTCGGAAAAACTACTCGCACTATTAGGACACGTTTTAATGAACATGTCCGGGATATAAAAAATTATAGCACAGACTCTTCAGTTGCTGAACATTTTAATAACAAACATCTTACAAATATTGCACATCTTTCATTTCAGGTTATTGACTTAGCAAATGTCCCTTTAAGAGGAGGTAATAGGGATAACATTTTGGAAAAAAAAGAACTCTATCTATAATAAATCCTAACCTAAGTTAAAAATGCACACTACACTATCAATAAATTCATTAAATAAATTAACTACAATTAGCTAAACTAAAATACAATTAAATAAACTAATCTATAATACAAAAAACCACACTAAATTACAGAGAAAAAAAAATTACAAGAAGTTTAAACTAATTACACCTAGTCTAAGCCCTCTAATAAAATAAAAAAGCCCCCCAAAATAATAAAATGCACTACCCTATTCTAAATTACAAAAGTAATTGGCTCTTTTACCAGCCCTTAAAAGGGCTTTTTGCGGGGCATTGCCCCAAAGTAATCAGCTCTTTTACCTGCAAACAAAATACAACTCCCCCAACATTAAAACCCACCACCCACACACCCCTACTCTAACACCCACCCGATCCCCCCTTAAAAAAACTAACACTAACCCCCTGAAGATCTCCCTAACTTGAGTTGTCTTCACCCAACCGGGCCGAAATCTTCATCCAAGGTGCGCAGAAGAGGTCCTTCATCCGGTAGAAGTCTTCATCCAGGTGGCGTCTTCAATCTTCATCCATCCGGAGCGGAGCGGAGCCATCTTCCAAGGAGCCGACGCGGAGCTATCCTCTTTATCCTGAGTCTTCTTAAATAAAGACGGTACCTTTAAGTGACGTCATCTAAGATGGCGTCCCTTCAATTCCGATTGGCTGATAGGATTCTATCAGCCAATCGGAATTAAGGTAGGAAAAATCTGATTGGCTGATTCAATCAGCCAATCAGATTGAAGTTCAATCCGATTGGTTGATCCAATCAGCCAATCGGATTGAGCTCGCATTCTATTGGCTGATTGGAACAGCCAATAGAATGCAAGCTCAATCCGATTGGCTGATTGGATTTTTACTACCTTAATTCCGATTGGCTGATTGAATCCTATCAGCCAATCGGAATTGAAGGGACGCCATCTTGGATGACGTCATTTAAAGGTACCGTCATTGTTTAAGAAGACTCCGGATGAAGAGGATGGCTCCGCGTTGGCTCCTTGGAAGATGGCTCCACTCCGCACTGGATGGATGAAGATTGAAGACTCCGCCTGGATGAAGACTTCTACCAGATGAAGGACCTCTTCTGCGCACCTTGGATGAAGATTTCGGCCCGGTTGGGTGAAGACGACTCAAGGTAGGGAGATCCTCAGGGGGTTAGTGTTTTTTTAAGGGGGGTTTGGGTGGGTTAGAGTAGGGGTATGTGGGTGGTGGGTTTTAATGTTGGGGGGATTGTATTTTTTTTACAGGTAAAAGAGCTGATTACTTTGGGGCAATGCCCCGCAAAAAGCCCTTTTAAGTGCTGGTAAAAGAGCTGATTACTTCTGTAATTTAGAATAGGGTAGGGCATTTTATTATTTTGGGGGGCATTTTTATTTTATTAGGGGGCTTAGATTAGGTGTAATTAGTTTAAACTTCTTGTAATTATTTTTTTATTTTCTGTGATTTACTGTTTTTTTTATACTATAGTTTAGTTTATTTAATTAAATTTAATTGTAGGTAATTGTAGTTAATTTATTTAATTAATTTAATGATAGTTTAGTGTTAGGTTTAATTGTAACTTAGGTTAGGATTTATTTCACAGGTAATTTTGTAATTATTTTAACTAGGTAGCTATTAAATAGTTATTTAACTATTTAATAGCTATTGTACCTAGTTAAAATAAATACAAAGTTGCCTGTAAAATAAATATAAATCCTAAAATAGCTCCAATGTAATTATTAGTTATATTGTAGCTATCTTATGGTTTATTTTCTAGGTAAGTAATTAGTTTTAAATAGGATTAATTTATTTAATTATAGGAATATTATTTTGTTTTATTTAAATTATATTTATGTTCGGGGGTGTTAGGGTTAGACTTAGGTTTAGGGGTTAATAACTTTATTATAGTAGCGACGACGTTGGGGGTGGCAGATTAGGGGTTAATAATTGTAGGTAGGTGGCGGCGATGTTAGGGAGAGCAGATTAGGGGTTAATCAAATTTATTATAGTGTTTGCGAGGTGGGAGTACGGCGGTTTAGAGGTTAATACATTTATTATAGTGGCGGCGATGTCCGGTCAGCAGATTAGGGGTTAATAATTGTAGTTAGGTAGCGGCGACGTCTGGGGGGGCAGATTAGGGGTTAATAAATATAATGTATGTGTCGGCGATGTTAGGGGCAGCAGATTAGGGGTTCATAGCTATAATGTAGGTGGCGGCGGTGTCTGGTCGGCAGATTAGGGGTTACATTTTTTTATTAGAGGGTTTGCGATGTGGGGGGGCTCAGTTTAGGGGTACATAGGTAGTTTATGGGTGTTAGTGTACTTTATAGCACAGTAGTTAAGAGCTTTATGTTCCGGCGTTAGCCCATAAAACTCTTAACTACTGACTTTTTTTGGCGATAGGAGTCTTGTCGGTAGAGGGTCTACCGCTCACTTCTTCCAAGACTCAAAATACCAGCGTTAGGCAAATCCCATTGAAAAGATAGGATACACAATTGACGTAAGGGGATCTGCGGTAGCCTCGAGTCACAGAATGAAAGTGAGCGGTAGACCCTTTCCTGGCTGACTCTAAATACCAGCGGGCGGTAAAAAACAGCGTTAGGACCCCTTAATGCTGCTTTTGACAGCTAACGCCAAACTCTAAATCTAGGCGTATATATTCTAACATATCTAGTAATGTTTTGTTTTTATACTAACCTGAAAGTAGCTATGCAATCCTTGGAAAGCCAGAAGCAATATTAGGAGAAAAACACATGTATGAATTAAACAAGCACTTATCTAGGAAGTTATATGCCCAGGACTCTCGGAGGTGAGAAGCTTTATTTATCTTTATTTTTTTAAAGGCATTGCTTGTACTTGTTTTATTGGACTGCAACATATTGTTGCAGTAAGATTGAATCTGTTATTAAAAGCATTTTGCAACAACAAGACTTCACCTTTGTTACTGACCCTTATATAAAGAAGTTGTGTTTTTTTTTTTCTTTGATTGTTTTTTTAACAAAGTAATTCAGGTGTCATTGAGTATCTAATATGTCCATGTGAGATAGAGGACAAGTCTGTTTTATTCCAGTAAAACAGAAGCTAGAAGATTAGTAATATATTTTAATATATTGCAGTCTTTCTGTTACTTCAGGCCATAATGAAATGACAAATTGCACATGGCCAGAGATTCACTGTTAGCTTTTAAAATCTAAATTACATTATTCATCTGCAATATCCAAGTAAAATAAGTTAAATAAACAACATTTATAATATTTAATCACAAATGTTTTTTATTGTTTTTTTATTCTTGTAGCTGATTTTCTACTGCCTAATGCAATTCCAAAAATATGTAAGTTTTACTAAAATACATATAGGGATAGATTACAAGTGGTTCACAATTTAGCACTTCCGCTCACGTGTTAACATCGCTAGACGGAGGCTTTATGCGCGCATTGAGTTTTACTCATATCACAAGTTGAAAATAATGTTTGCTTGCGAGTGAAACCTGATGCATGCTAACAAAATATCACAACCACGTTAACATATTGCCCCCATAGAAGTCAATAAAGAGAGCAAAATGAAAAAAAATCTATACTCATCCACTAACCCGACAGGAGTTATAAAAAGGTCACATTCCAATGTTCTTCACATACAGAACAATGTAATTTTTATTGTAAATATATATATATATATATATATATATATACAGTGGGGCAAAAAGTATTTAGTCAGACACCAATTGTGCAAGTTCTCCCACTTAAGAAGATGAGAGAGGCCTGTAATTTTCATCATAGGTATACCTCAACTATGAGAGACAAAATGTGGAAACAAATCCAGACAATCACATTGTCTGATTTGGAAAGAATTTAAGTGCATATTATGGTGGAAAATAAGTATTTGGTTAACTACAAATAAGCAATATTTCTGGCTCTCACAGACCTGCATCTTCTTCTTTAAGAGGCTCCTCTGTCCTCCACTCATTACCTGTATTAATGGCACCTGTTTGAACTTGTTATTAGTATAAAAGACACCTGTCCACAACCTCAAACAGTCAGACTCCAAACTCCACTATGGTGAAGACCAAAGAGCTGTTGAAGGACACCAGAAAAAAAATTGTAGACCAACACCAGGCTGGGAAGACTGAATATGCAATAGGCAAGCAGCTTGGTGTGAAGAAATCAACTGTGGGAGCAATAATTAGAAAATGGAAGACATACAAGACCACTGATAACTCCATCGATCTGGGGCTCCATGCAAGATTTCACCCAGTGGGGTCAAAATGATCACAAGAACGGTGAGCAAACATCCCAGAACCACACAGGGACCTAGTGAATGACCTGCAGAGAGCTGGGACCCACGTAACAAAGGCTACCATCAGTAGCACACTACGCCGCCAGGGACTCAGATCCTGCAGTGCCAGACGTGTCCCCCTGCTTAAGTCAGTACATGTCCGGGCCCGTCTGAAGTATGCTAGAGAGCATTTGGATAATCCAGAAGCAGATTGGGAGAATGTCATATGGTCAGATGAAACCAAAGTAGAACTGTTTGGTAGAAACACAACTCGTCGTGTTTGGAGGAGAGAGAATGCTGAGTTGCAACCAAAGAACACCATACCTACTGTGAAGCATAGGGGTGGCAACATCATGCTTTGGGGCTGTTTCTCTGCAAAGGGAACAGGACGACTGATCCGTGTTCATGAAAGAATGAATGGGGCTATGTATCGTGAGATTTTGAGTGCAAACCTCCTTCCATCAGCAAGGGCATTGAAGATGAAATGTGGCTGGGTCTTTCAGCATGACAATGATCCCAAACACAACGCCCAGGCAACGAAGGAGTGGCTTCGTAAGAAGCATTTCAAGGTTCTGGAGTGGCCTAGCCAGTCTCCAGATCTCAAAACCATAGAAAGTCCGTGTTGCCCAGTGACAGCCCCAAAACATCACTGATCTAGATGAGATCTGCATGCAGAAATGGGCCAGCATAGCAGCAACAATGTGTGACAACCTTGTGAAGCCTTACAGAAAATGTTTGAACTCTGTCATTGCCAACAAAGGATATATAACAAAGTATTGAGTTGAACTTTTGATATTGACCAAATACTTATTTTCCACCATAATTTGCAAATAAATTCTTTCCAAATCAGACAATGTGACTGTCTGGATTTGTTTCCACATTTTGTCTCCCATAGTTGAGGTATACCTATGATGAAAATTACAGGCCTCTCTCAACTTCTTAAGTGGGAGAACTTGCACAATTGGTGGCTGACTAAATACTTTTTTGCCCCACTGTAAATATATACCTGTATATCTATTCCTATAGATATATATATGGGTATAGATTTGTATTTTACATGAACATTATCATTTATATAAAGAAATATATATTTAATAATAAAAAGTGCATTATTATCTATGTAAAGAACATAAAAATGTAAAACATGCTTAACGAGCATCAGGGTTTGCAATTTGGGACTAACGCAGTCGGGTTAACACACAAGAATTGCTATTTTCAATGCACATTCTTCAAATATTAAATATTTTTAAAATATTAATAAAAATGATTTAAAATTATTATAGATAGTATAAAAATATAGATATATTCTATGAATTATTTAGATTTTTTACAGTATGTATAATAATTTTAAATAATACATTTTTTATATTTTCACATAGAAAATAATGTACTTTTTAATATTATATATATATTTCTATATATATCTGATATTGTTCATGTAAAATAGATATTTACACCTAAGAAACCTAATGCTCCCACTCAAGCTTTAACTGTGCTAGAAGTAAGATTTTGCACTTTTATTATGAGTCGATAGTAAACTGTTTTCGCCCTCGTGCTAACCTGACAAGCACAAAAAGCTGAACTTAGAAAAACTTGTGCATGTTCACATATTCTCCCATAGAAGTCAATGAAGCAAAAAAGTGGAAAAAATCCTACTCACACTCAAACACGATTGCATATTCTCATGTGCGCTAATCCAACATGAAAGTATGAATATTTCACATTTGAATGTTCTTCACATAGCACAATTCATAAATACACACACACGTATATATATATATATATATATATATATATATATATATATATATATATATATATATATATATATATATATATATATATATATATATAGGCATACAAAAAGACTCTTCTCTCCTTTTCATAGGTTTTTCAACATTTATTGGTTCCAATGTTTTGGCCCCAACCTGGGCCTTTGTCAAAGTAACATACGATGCAGACTATGACAATACTTATACCCTAGACTATAAGAATTATCAGGGAGATGTATTAAGACAATTAAACAACAGTCAAAATTACATTAAATTAAACAGAAATCCCACCCTGGATTACAAGAGGGAGTTGGATAATATTCTATTGATGGGGATGCAGAATGGCTGGATCTTTGAGGGAGAGAGAAACTTCATGTATACTGAATACACCAAGACCCCAGTTTTCTATATACTCCCAAAGATCCACAAGTCTCTTATCAACCCCCGGCTATGGGGTTACTAAACCAGCTAGTGGCCCAATACTTGAATGATACCCTACAAGGACTGGTAAAACAGACAGACCGGAAGGGGCAGAGCAATGCGAGGGTGCGTGCTCTGTTACTTGGTACGGGATCAGGTATAGCCTCTGATACACAACCGCAAGCATATTCTTGGAGCCGTTTTTGAGATTGCAGCCACCAGATTACACAGCTCAAAGGTGGATTGAACATCTTGCCCGCAGCATTCCATAAGACACTACTCAAACTGCTGCAAGAACGATCAGTCAAAGTGGGAGTCGGAAAAGGCCTCTTTCTCCCGGGTCTACCTGAACAGCCTGACTATCGTTGTTAAGCAACGGATAAGCTGGTTCTAAGGGGGGAAAAAAGGAGTCCGGAATTGACAGCTGAGTTTTTCTCCCGGGCCTATCCGAACAGTCTGATTATCTGCGATAAATAGCAGAAAAACTGGTCCCGGGGGGGGGGGGGGAGAACCAGGTACTGTGGAGTCTGCTGTAGAAGGGTGTGCACAACATAGAGCCTGAACCTGGTACTAAAGTTACAAAGGAGGATAAAAACTGATCCGGAGGTAAGCCGAGTAAAGAAAAGTGCCTATACAGACCAGGCTGACTTACTCTATAAGGACTGGACACATCCGAGTCCTGTGACTCTAAAAGGTAACTACCTGGGGGACATATAAGACTTTAAAGGTCCACTTGCCACACGGCATTGCAGAACTATAAAAGCTGAATACTTTACTCTATAGCAACAGACTTGTATTGCCACGAGTAGAAGACAAGTTAAGACAGAGTATAAGACTTATCAACCCATAAATTTGAAAGAGGCAATTGTAAAGGGGCTCACCATGGGTCTGAAGTAAGACTGAGTTAATCCCTGGACAGAGAAGACCTAGTGGGGGAAGGAATCTGCCCTGATTAAATATTTATCTAAACTGGTTGTAAATCAGAGGGCTATCTATAATCGACAAGACTTGCTCCACATGATGGCCTCCACATAGAGGGCCCAGGACTGGAACTGTTAGCTGCCCCCAATAACGGCATTCCTGATTTAACAAACCTGCCTTCCAGGAAGTTATTTGGCTGGGTACTGTTATGGGTTACCCAAAATAGGCTTTCTTATACCTGGGTTATAGATAATAAACACAGGCTAATCAGGTGACTGTTGAAATTATAATCAGATTCCTTTTTTACAAGCCTATTGATTTGTATTGCAGGTTTATACATTACTCCAACTAGAAAATTGTTCTAAGGTGGCATCTCAAAAAGCAATACATAGCTAATTATATGTTACAGCGTAGCTATACTTGCTTGATTTATACCTACCTGTTCGGAATGATAGTTAACACATATTGAAAGTTGTAAAAGAATTTTGTTTTCTGTAGTTAACAAGGAGGCCTGACTCCTTACTGTATTTGGGAAGCCTTTGCTTCTCTGTTTTTCTCATTATACATAGTTTGTTCCAGTGTCTTATAGCAGAAGTTTAAATACTATTCACAACTGTTGTATAGGGTTGCATAATTACTGTCTGATAAGATTTTATTTTAGGAAATAATACTGCATATCTGATGAAGAAAATGTTATGAAAAAGAGTTAAGGGTTATCAGTATCTATCCTCAAGTTGAGGTCTATAAAAAAATAAAAATAATCTATGAGATGACTGCCCTAAATATAAACATATTAAATTACACTTTAACACTAACCATATAAACACACTTTTTTCCTCTTCTTTTTCTCTTCACACAACACTGTTTTGAAATATATTTGTTTTTATTATTTTTTTTTCTCTCTGAGTGCTTCACGTTGTTTGTATCACAATTTAACAAGACTGTCTCTTGCTGCCCTTAACATATCAACAGATATATCACTAATTTCAAGACACATTCACCCAATATGCCAGCCAAGGCCAGAAATAAAAAATAGGCTTAGCACAGATAATGTAGTTAACACGCCCTTTACCACAAACACAGCAGAAATGCATTTACTCGACACACAAGAGATAGTGAAACAAATCTCTGACCTTATGCTACCGCAATTTAAACAAGTGAAAGCTGACATAAACAACTTAACCTCTGAAATTAAGCAGTTTACCATGCGCTTGAATGAAGCAGAACAGCGAATTTCAGATTTAGAGGATGGCAAAGCTATTCAGAATCAAACAGTCAAAGAGCAAGCTATACAAATTTCTAATTTACAATATAAATTGAATGAGATAGAAGACAGAACATGGCACAATAATGTTAGAATTATTGGTATCTCAGAAGCATATGAGCCCCAGGATCTATTAAAACTTATTGCATACACACTCCCCCAGAGTTTAGGAATCCCCTCTTCTTCACTTCCTTTACCAATAGAAAGGGCACACCGGTTAGGGGTAGTGAAATCTCAATCAAATGGTATAATGAAACCCAGACCGATCATTGCCAAGTTCCTTAATTTTCAGGACAAAGTTAATGGCATGCAACACTGCAGACAAACAATCCCATATTTATTTGAAGAAAAACTAATTTTAATGTTCCAAGATTTTTCGGCTGAGACCTCTGTAAAGAGAAAACAAAAGACACCCCTATGTACCAAATTAATTAACTTGGGCATTAAAGCAACAGTTATTTACCCAGCAAAAATTAAAATTTTAACAGAAGGCGAACACATGACATTGAATACCCCTGCAGAGGCCAGGGATTTTGCTAGATTAAAGAGTATTTCATTCTGATATATCAGGCTCTAAAAGTTAAGTAAATGTATGACATGATATTGTCATTTCCCCTTAAACCTATGGAAATTGTTATTATAGAAGTATTATGCAAGAGAAACAAGTATTTTTGTTTTCCTGATTTGATAAAACTGATATTTAAAAATGCTAAAAAGACAAGGTTCAGTGTTAATATTTTAATTTCATTCCCTTTTTTTTTCTTTCCTCCCCTATATAATAAAATGTGAAAAAGAAAGAAAAAGAGAAAAAGAAAAAAGAAGACAGGGTATTTTTAAATGATAGAGTTACTTAATCTGGCCTCTTGGAATGTAGGGGGATTCACCTCCCCACAGAAAATGAAAAAAATGTTAGCCCAATTAAAAAGACATAAAATAGACATAGCATGTTTATAGGAGACACATTTAAAAGAAACTGAATTGGTTAAATTAAAAACTGGCTGGGTTGGTGAAGTGGTGGGTACTCTTTTCTCTGGTAGGAAAAAGGGAGTAGCCTTTCTATTCAATAAGAATCTCCACTATGAAATTACTAGTGTTGAAATGGACAGAGAAGAAAGATATTTAATTATATAGATTGTAGTGGAGGGAACTGTATTAACATTATGTAATATTTATGGACCTAAGAAAAAAGATATGAATTTCTGGGAAACGTTACAAGCCAAGTTGTTGCCCTTTTTCTCTGGCAATTTAATTATCGCAGGAGATTCCAATCTGACAGATTATACTACTCTAGATAGACTTAAACCCTCTTTGAATAAAGACAATAAACAGCATGCCAAACTGTTTAAGAATTGTTATAATCTTTTACATGTTAAAGATATCTGGCGGATATAAAATCCTGATTTAAAGAAATCCCATGCCCATCAAACCATGTCTAGAATAGACTATTTTTTAATTAACGAAACATTAATGACTTTTGATATACATGCCGATATCCAGGAAATTGTTATTTCAGATCACGCAATCATTACATTAAACATTAAAATTAAGACCCCACTAGAAAGGAATTTTAATAGATTTTTCTTCCCAATATATCTTGCATCAAACACACAATTTAAAACATGGCTTAAAATAAAATGGGCAGAATTTATTCACATTAATTCAACACCAGAAATTGGTGCGGAAATTCTCTGGGAGAGTTTTAAAGCAGTTATAAGGGGGAGATCAAAGCATACTTGGTCCTGCAAAAACGCAAATATACTACTAGAGACATTGAGCTTGCTAATCATCTTCGCAACACTTACAATTCCTATATAAGTGACCCATCTAAAAAACTTTGGGAGATATACCAGAAATCTAAAAGTACAAGAGAATTCTTTCTAGCTCAAAAAGTTGCACAAGATGATCTAAAATCAAGCTTTTTCTTTTTTCGACATGGAGGCAAGTCAGGTAAACACCTATCTAATTTAACAAAATGTAAAAAAAAAAAAGAGATCTTTGATCAAAGCTATGAAAACATTGTCAGATAGAACCACGATTAATAAAAAAATAAGTAATTATATCTATAAATATTTTCAAGAATTATATGCAGAATCAGAAATAAATGTCAAAACAAAAAATAAACTGTGGGAAAAAATACAGGTCCCTACTTTGGAAAAAGAAAGACTTGATGAGTTGAATGCTCCAATAACAAAAAATTAGGTGGAAAAAGCTATTAAGAAAGCCGCTACTAATAAAGCTGCTGAACCAGACCAGATTCCTAGTGAATTATATAAAATATTAGCAGATGATATAGTTTATCTGCTGGTAGACTTGTTTTATCAATACTTCCTAAATAAATTAACATGCTCTCAATATTTTGCAGCATCTTTAATAACACTGATTCTAAAAAAAGAACAAAAAATCCAGAAGATATTGCCTCTTATAGGCCGATTTCCCTACTAAACAGTGACTACAAAATGTTAATGTATATTATAGCAACAAGATTAAAATATTTTATGGGACCACTACAGCTCATACTTAATACTGCGCAAGAACAAACAGGCAAAAAACAAAAGAAGAACAAACTTAATTCTGATACAGCTATAATCTCAATAGATGCTGAGAAGGCCTTCGACTCCATAACTTGGGACCACTTGTTTTCAGCACTAAGAAAGTTTGGAGTCGAAGGATCCTTCTTACATTTTGTTTCTCAAATCTATAACACATCCTCAGCTTCCATTATTATAAACAGTACCCCCTCAGAATATTTTTCCCTACATAGGGGATCTAGGCAAGGTTGCCCACTCTCTCTTACCTTTTTAATTTAGCTTTAGAGCCACTTGCCATCCTGTTAAGAAAAGAACTAGAAGGGATTAAGTTGGGCAAAAGAAAAATAACAACATTACTGATACTAAGAAAAATATACCAATTCTAACACAGATTCTAGAGGAGTTTGGCATGTTTTCAGGAGACAAAATAAATACACAGGAAACCAAAATTTACTGGTTAAATAAAAATAAAAACTCTTTACAGATTATTCCTTTCAAAGAGGCAAAAGACGCATTTACTTATCTAGGAATTAAACTTTCCAAAAATATTGAAAATTGTATGATTTTAATTACCCAACAGTTTTTCTTAAAATTAAGCATGACATGGAAAAATGGGCGAAATTTAAATTATCATTAACGGGCAAAGTAAATTTAATAAAAATGTTACTATTCCCGAAACTAGTATATCTTATGCAAAATCTACCAATCATTATATAAAAAAAAAGATTTAATGGCATATAAACAAATGGTGACTCAATTCTTATGGGGGATAAAAAGAAAAGCCATTTCTTACAAAAAATTGTGTTTCTCTAGAATGAATGGGGGATTTGCAATGCCAGACATTGAATTATATAATCTAGTATGTATCGACAAGATTGCTATGGATTGGACAGCGAGAGCAGATTATTACACAATAGCAGAGTTAGATGAAGCAGTAAGTCATCCTTATCTCCTTTAGCACTACTCCATATTCCTCCTGAAAAATTAAACAACTGAAAATGATACATAATGTGATAATAGCATGGAATAAATTAGCTAAAATTTTAGAGGCTAATACCTCATATTCACAATATTTACCCCTCATTGGTAACCCTAACTTTATTCCAGCTTTAAACTCTAACATCTTTAATAACTGGTCAGCAAAAGGGTTAAAAATGTATACCAATTGATAAAGACACAAGGATGTGTAAAGTTTTCACTATACTAAAACAGGAATTTGGGGTAATAAATAGTGAATTTTACGCCTACTTACAAGCATGCCATTATATACAGGAACTATTAGATAATATTCTGATAGAAGGAATATGGAGTACTGTGTAGAACGGCTTTAAAACTGTTTAATTTAGGGAAGTATTCAATCTCACTGTTATAAAAGATAATCATATCCTTTAAGGGAGAAAAAAACTTACAAATCCTATCTAATAATTGGCAAATCACCCCAGAAAGAATACAGGAAAGCTTTAAGTTTATAGATGCAGCCACAATATCTACTTCTTGGAGAGAAACACACACAAAATTTATAAATAAAATATATATTACACCTGCTGTTAAGGCTAGATGGACAACAATGGGAATATCTTGCCCTAAATGTAGAAAGCTAAAAGCAGATTTGCACCATAATTTCTGGGATTGTACCAAAATTAAAAAAATCTAGTAAAAAATAAATAACTGGTCAACAGAGTTAATTCAACTAATATTCAGCTAACAAACAGTCTTATTTTTTTCTTTGACATAAAAGAATACTCTTTTAAGAATTCACGTCAACTAAATGTTACAATTATAACAGGTAGACTCCTGGGGCGCGATCCGATATACGGCGTAGTTTGCGGCGCAAGCGAGGGAACCCGCGTCGCCCGCAGTTTCAGCTCGCAACTCGAGCTATCCAATATACAGCGCCGTCAGTTGCTAACATGCCGTAAGTCGGATAAACCAGTGATGTCCAGAAATCTGCGTAAGTACAAATTTCTGGCGTCGCCAGTGACTTACGCCACATTAGAAACTGCCGGCGCCTACAAAACCTGACTAAAGTATGAAATCACCCGCACTGTCTAACACGCCTCCTAAACATAGCCCGACACGTCTAACCCTCTATCCGCTATCCCCCCTCACTATCCTAACAATAAAAAATGTATTAACCCCTAAACCGCCGCTCCCGGACCCTGCCGCCACCTAATAAAGTTATTAACCCCTAACCCGCCGCTCCCGGACCCCGCCGCCAGCTATATTAAATCTATAACCCCCTAAAGTGAGCCCCTAACACCGCCGCCATCTACCTTACCTACCCCATAAAGGGAGCCCCTAACACCGCTGCCATCTACCTTACCTACCCCCTAAAGTGAGCCCCTAACACCGCCGCCATCTACCTTACCTACCCCCTAAAGTGAGCCCCTACCCCGCCGCCATCTACCTTACCTACCCCCTAATGTGAGCCCCTTACACCGCCGCAATCTACCTTACCTACCCCCTAAAGTGAGCCCCTACCCCGCCGCCATCTATTTTAAAATTATTAACCCCTAATTTAATCCCCCTACCCCGCCGCCATCTATATCAAATTATTTAACCCCTAAAATACTAAACTATCCCTACCACTAAACCTAAGTCTAACCCTACAAATAGCCCTGAAAAGGGCTTTTTGCATGGCATACCCCAAAGTAAACTGCTCTTTTGCCAGCCCTTAAAAGGGCTTTTTGCAGGGCATGCCCCAAAGAAAACTGCTCTTTTACCAGCCCTTAAAAGGGCTTTTGGTGGGGCTTTGTCACAAAGTAATCAGCACTTTTGCCTACAATCTAAATCCCCCTACACCGCTGCCACCTGTAATAAATGTATTAACCCTTAATCTAATCCCCCTACACCGCCGCCACCTATATTAAACACATTAACCCCTAATCTAATCCCCCTCCCCCGCCCGCCAGCTATATTAACTATATTAACCCTAATTATATTAGGGTTAATATAGTTAATATAATTATTATATTATATATATATATTAACTATATTAACCCTAATTATATTAGGGTTAATATAGTTAATATCGTTATTATATTATATAAATATTAAGTATAATAACCCTATCTAACTCTAACATCCCTAACTAAACTCTTATTAAAATAAATCTAATATTAATATTATTAATTAAAATATTCATATTTAAATCTAAATACTTACCTATAAAATAAACCCTAAGATAGCTACAATGTAATTAATAATTATATTGTAGCTATTTTAGGGTTTATATTTATTTTACAGGTAACTTGGTATTTCTTTTAACTAGGTACAATAGCTATTAAATAGTTAATTACTAATTAATAGCTACCTAGTTAAAATAATTACCAATTTACCTGTAAAACAAATCCTAACCTGAAGACTGGTTTACCTAGGCACAGGTAACCCACTTTATCACCAAACACCAGGGATATAGAAATATGACCAGACCCCTGACCTCTTTCGAATCCCTTTGCATCCAAGAACCCCCCTTACGACACACACTTTCGATTATATATAAGATCCTGACTCACACCCCTCCAGGCCATATCCCCCCTTACCTTGAAAGTTGGGAGAAGGACCTGGGAGTCATCATATTACCCCACACGAGTAGACTAATGTTCCAGGGCACAAAAAAATCTTCTATCTCATCCTCAATTCAAGAAGTTAATTTTAAACTCTTGCATAGATGGTACCTAACCCCGAGGAAGCTACACCGTCTTTTCCCCACCCACAGCAACAAATGTTGGCGCTGCGGCCATGTTAATAGTGATACCGCCCACATGTGGTGGTGGTGCAACAGCATTCAGAACTTTTGGAGAAAAGCTATCTCCGAAATGGAGACTATATTGACAACTCAATTCCCGATTGACCCCCTCATATGGTTATTACACAAGCCCCCCACAACACTTAAATATAAACCTTACTTACACCTTCTTAATATTATGACCAATGGGGTCAAAGTATTGATAGCTAAGAACTGGAAGAGTAGGGAGGTCCCTTCTATGAGCATGTGGTTCACAAAAGTTACGGAAATACTAGAACTGGAGGAATAATACTAGCCCCCCCAAAAATCAGTCAGGTTATCTTCCATATATTACTTCTGCATAATATGCTAGCAGGGGATCTAAAAACGTTTCACACCCATCACACTTTTGTTCTGTGCGCGGGCGGAGCGGGGGCGTTCAACCTCTGTTCATGTAAATTGTTTTGTATTTAAATTCTTAATTTCTAAAAAAGGATAATCAGGGCAAAATACCCCTTGGTAGTTACCTTCCAGCTCCTTGCGATCCTACAACAGGACTCTATCACAGACTCTTTAACCAAAATCTGATATCGCAGAACACTCTGAATGGACACTCTGGGAGGACCTGCCACTTTGTGCCGGTAGGCACCTTGCATTTCGACTTTATCCTTAAAAATAACAGCTGTTGTTGTATTTGGCGATCTGGAGCTGCGTCTCCAACCTTTTGTAACCTCACTTTCTTTCTTACAATAAAGCTGTTTCAAAAAAATAAAATAAAAAAAATAAATAAATAAATAAATCCTAACCTAAGTTACAAATACACCTACACTATCAATAAATTAAATAAACTACAAATATCTAAACTAAAATACAATTATATAAACTAAACTAAATTACAAAAAAAACAAACACTAAATTACAAAAAATAAAAAAAATTACAAGATTTTTAAGCTAATTACACCTATTCTAAGCCCCCTAATAAAATAATAAAGCCCCCCAAAATAAAAAAAATTCCCTACCCTAATCTAAATTAAAAAAGTTCAAAGCTCTTTTACCTTACCAGCCCTTAAAAGGGCCTTTTGCGGGGCATGCCCCAAAGAAAACTGCTCTTTTGCCTGAAATAAACACAATACTACCCCCCAACATTACAACCCACCACCCACATACCCCTAATCTAACCCAAACCCCCCTTAAATAAACCTAACACTACCCCCCTGAAGATCTCCCTACCTTGTCTTCACCCAACCGGGCCGAACTCCTCATCCGATCAGCCAATCGGATTGAACTTGAATCTGATTGGCTGATTGTAATTATTAATTACATTGTAGCTATCTTAGGGTTTATTTTATAGGTAAGTATTTAGATTTAAATAGGAATATTTTAATTAATAATATTAATATTAGATTTATTTTAATAAGAGTTTAGTTAGGGATGTTAGAGTTAGATAGGGTTATTATACTTAATATATATATAATATAATAACTATATTAACTATATTAACCGTAATATAATTAGGGTTAATATAGTTAATATATATAATATAATAATTATATTAACTATATTAACCCTAATATAATTAGGGTTAATATAGTTAATATAGCTGGCGACAGTGTAGGGGGATTAGATTAGGGGTTAATGTGTTTAATATAGGTGGCGGCGGTGTAGGGGGATTAGATTAGGGGTTAATACATTTATTATAGGTTGCAGCGGTGTAGGGGGATTTAGATTGTAGGCAAAAGACCTGTTTACTTTGAGACAAAGCCCCGCCAAAAGCCCTTTTAAGGTCTGGCAAAAGAGCAGTTTACTTTGGGGTAATGCCACGCAAAAAGCCCTTTTCAGGGCTATTTGTAGGGTTAGATTTAGGTTTAGTGGTAGGGATAATTTAGTATTTTAGGGGTTAAATAATTTAATATAGCTGGCGGCGGGGTAGGGGGATTAGATTAGGAGTTAATTAATTTAATATAGGTGGCATTAAATTAGGGGTTAATAATTTTAAAATATATGGCGGTGGGTTAGGAGCTCACTTTAGGGGGTAGGTAAGGTAGATGGCGGCGGTGTAAGGGGCTCACTTTAGTGGGTAGGTAAGGTAGATGGCGGCGGTGTAAGGGGCTCACTTTAGGGGGTTGTTTAATATAGTTGGTGACGGTGTAGGGGGATCACATTAGGGGGTAGTTAATGTAGGTGGCGGCGGGGTCCAGGAGCGGCGGTTTAGGGGTTAAATATTTTATTAGGGATTGCGGCAGGGGATCGCGGTTGACAGGTAGATAGACATTGCGCATGCGTTAGGTGTTAGGTTTATTTTGCTGGCAGTTTAGGGAGTTACGGGGCTCCAATAGTCAGCGTAAGGCTTACTACGGCAGCTTTTTGTGGCGAGGTGAAAATGGAGTAAGATTTCTCCATTTACGCCACGTAAGTCCTTACGCTGTATATTGGATACCAAACTGCGCGGGTTTGGTATACCTGCCAATGGCCCAAAAAACTACGGGCGACGGCAGAAATATACGGGCGTAACTTCTAGGTTACGCCGTATATAGGATACCAAACCAGCGCAAAATTCAGCGTCGCCGGCATTTGCGGGCGACGCTGCATATCGGATCGGGCCCTTAATTTTAAAATACTGAAAATCTGATAAATCCCCTAGCCTGAGAGAATTAAAACAAAAAATCCAAAATCAAGTTATTCTGGAACAGAAGGACATTTCAGTTAGCTCTGAAACGCTAATAAATAGGTTTTTCCAAAAATGGAAAAATATATGTTTTTATCACTGGCAGATATTATGCACAGTAGAATGTTAATATATAAAAGGAGTATTATGTTATTTTGATCTAAAGGATAAAAAGGGTTTGGATTACTATATTGAATATAAAATGTATCTATCTTTTATTTTTTTTATTTTTTTGGTATTATGTTTTTTCTCCTATTGTCAAAGGCCTTGCATGGCAGATTTGTAAATCGGTATATGATTTGTGATATGTACATTACTGTTGGTATATACATATATAAATTTAATAAAGGACTGGTAAAACAGATACCCTCAAATATAAAAGAATCTGATCACTTCCTAGAGACATTGAAAGAAATAGAATCTTGTGGGGATAATATGCTGTTTGTCACAATGGATGTCTAGAACCTTTACACCTGCATCCCTCATGAGGAGGGGATTGAGGCAGTTAGGAAGTTGCTACAAAATAACACTGGTTCTATAGGGCCCCCTGTAGAATACCTAATCTTACTATTACATTTCATATTGCATAAAAATTATTTCAAATTTCAAAAGGATGTCTTTTTACAATGCATGGATACAGCCATGGGCTCTCGGGTAGCACCGAGCTATGCTAATATTTTTATGCATTCATATGAACAGAGACATATTGTGAATAATGATTTATTCTTACAATATGGCAGGAACTACAGGAGGTTCATAGACAATGTGTTTTTCCTCTGGTATGGTAGTGATAGTACCCTTATCAGCTTTTTGGATTAGATTAATACAATTCTAAGTGGGACAAAGAGAAAATAGAGTTTATAGATATAGAACTATTCAAGACAATGACAGGATAGAGACAATGGTGTAAAGGAAGACCACGGATAGGAACACCCTAGTTAGATATAAAAGCTTTCACCCAAGACATCTACTCAAATCTGTGCCAAAGGCTCAAATGCTGAGAGCCGTGAGACTTACCTCCAAGTTAGAGGAATTAGAAAAAGCTGTGGATGAAATGGGAAAAAGATTCTCAAAGAGGGGATATCCAACAGATATCTTACAAGATAGCAAAATACAGGCAACAACAGTAAGAGAACAAAAAGTAGAGAAAAAGAGAAAGAACAATGATAGACTATTTTTAGTCACTGACTGCACAGTAGATAGTTGGAAACTACAAAAAGCTATACAAGATAATTTGAAAGTTCACCAAAGAACTCCCAATATTCTCCTACAGAAGGGGACATTCCTTGAAGGATATGCTAGTTCAGGCAGACCCCACGGATAAATATTAAAACTTATTAAACATTTCTGATGAAGAAACCAGGTGTATATAGGTGTCATGGATGCACAACATGTGACAATTTAATCCTAGGCAGTATGTTCACACATAGCCACACTGGTAGGAAATATGACATAAGACAGCTCTTAAATTGCGAGTCTAAATACATGGTCTATATGATCAAGTGCCAGTGTGGGGACATGTATTTTGGAAAGACGGAATCTATGCTGAAGGAATGAATGGCAATACACAGGTCCAGCATCAGACAGGCATTGGAAAATGGGAGTCAGATCAGTCTGTAGCTAAACACTTTCTGGAAAAGGGCCATTCAGTATCTAGTCTCAGATGCTGTCCTATAGATCAAATACAACCTCTAAAAAGAGGGGGAGATAGAAAGACCATCCTATTACAAAGAAAGGCTAGATGGATCTCTGAGCTAGATACAGTCCACCCCAGGGACTTGAATACATACATGTCTTTATCCTGTTTTTTGTAGAGCAGGTAACCTAAAACTCTCAAATTTTATCTCATGATATGATTGAATATAAATAGTGGATTCTTGTACCACTTATGAAGGGGATATAGTAATTAGTTTGTAAATTATTTATTAATAAAAAGTCATCTGTAAATATGTTTATTACCCTGTAAACCTAATAATTTTTTCTAGTGTTGCTTATATGACTGAAGTATATTATTGCACTAATATTTTATTTTTAAGGTAGAGAATTGGAAAATTCCTGTGTGCAGCTTAGTGAGCAGCATTACCGATTCTACCTTAAGAGAATCAGAGAACCACAGGGTCATATAGCATCACATGAGTGAGTGAATGGGGGATTGGTTTAACAGGATATAATATTCAGTTAGTTTGCATTGTTTGTTACCTTGACAAAGTCCCAGGTTGGGGCCAAAATGTTGGAACCAATAAATGTTGAAAACCTTATGAAAAGGAGAGAAGAGACTTTTTGTATGCCTATACTCATCTATGACTCAGGTTCTAAGATCACAAAAAGAGGCAAGTGTGATGGCCCAGGACAAAAAGAGGCAAGTATGAAGTCCCTATGATTACGGCTCCTTGACGAAACATGTAAGCCATTGGTGCCACGCTCTCCCTACCTAGCTTTTCGCTTTTGTTGCACTGTTGAACATTCTGGATTTTAACTTATGTGAATAAACTTTGGATTTTTTACTTCACTTCTGTGTGTCCTGGGACGTCATACTTGCCTCTTTTTGTGATATTAACCACCAGTGTATGGGTCCCAACATATCCTACAGGAAACTGACAAGCGCTGGATCAAGACTCTCACACATACCCCCTACGTCGTCACTGACATCATCCACTGAAGCCCGGAGCTTGATACCGCAGACCAGAACATGGATAGAGGCGTCACTGTGAGAACAGCAGAGAACGCTTCTGTCGAGGAATCTCTCGATTTGAATGAGTTACAGATTCTACAGTCACCTGTATTTCTTCGCCTCTGACGGTAATCTTGAACCATAACCGGAAGGTTGCAGTGTGGAAGTAATTCTTGGGGTGAGTGTCATTTATTCTTAAGTCCCAGTTACAGGACCGGGAAGTATTTCTCCCTTTGAACTGTATTACTATATTGTAGGGGTAATAACACTAATTCTGTACCTTCAGCCTCTAAGAAGTCATGTTAGAGTGCTAACCTTACATGGAAATATATATATATATATGTATATATATATATGCATACAGGTAGCCCTCAGTTTACACCGGGGTTAGGTTCCAGGAGGAATGGTTGTAAATTGAAACCCAGTTTATAATGTAACTATATGGGAAGTGAGGGAGTTAGGTTCCAGACCCCTCTCAAAATTGTCATAAGTAACACCTAATACATTATTTTTAAAGGTTTGAAATGAAGACTTTAAATGCTAAACAGCATTATAAACCTAATAATATAGATTGTATCATCATCAAACTAAGTTTAATGAACAAAAACATTTGCTAAAAATCAACTAATAAAATAATTACACAACAGATTGCATCATCATCAAACTAAGTTTAATGAACAAAAACATTTTTTTACTTGCATTTTTATGCAAACAGTTCTCTGCGTTGTTAGCATGTTAGATAATATTGGGTCTGCACCTATTCTATGCATTTCAATCTTCAGTGATTAATAAGCAGTTAGGCACCCTCACCTCAAGCTGCTGGACAGGAAGATAATAGGGAAGTGGCTCCTAGATCTTGCGCGATAGGTCTTGTCTTATCTGTGCACACAGATCAATTTCAGGCCGTTAAGTTACATAACTTTGCTGCAAAACAAGCGGACAGCTCCACCTACTGTCTATTTTAATTAGTGCACTGCTTTTCAATACATTTCAATATCAGTCCCATGACTGAAAAAAAGGTTGTTATTCTGAAAGAGCGCAAATTGAACCGGCATAAACCAAGGGCCACCTGTATATATATATATATATATATATATATATATATATACAGGGAGTGCAGAATTATTAGGCAAGTTGTATTTTTGAGGATTAATTTTATTATTGAACAACAACCATGTTCTCAATGAACCCAAAAAACTCATTAATATCAAAGCTGAATAGTTTTGGAAGTAGTTTTTAGTTTGTTTTTAGTTATAGCTATTTTAGGGGGATATCTGTGTGTGCAGGTGACTATTACTGTGCATAATTATTAGGCAACTTAACAAAAAACAAATATATACCCATTTCAATTATTTATTTTTACCAGTGAAACCAATATAACATCTCAACATTAACAAATATACATTTCTGACATTCAAAAACAAAAAAAAAAAAATAAGTGACCAATATAGCCACCATTCTTTGCAAGGACACTCAAAAGCCTGCCATCCATGGATTCTGTCAGTGTTTTGATCTGTTCACCATCAACATTGCGTGCAGCAGCAACCACAGCCTCCCAGACACTGTTCAGAGAGGTGTACTGTTTTCCCTCCTTGTAAATCTCACATTTGATGATGGACCACAGGTTCTTAATGGGGTTCAGATCAGGTGAACAAGGAGGCCATGTCATTAGATTTTCTTCTTTTATACCCTTTCTTGCCAGCCACGCTGTGGAGTACTTGGACGCGTGTGATGGAGCATTGTCCTGCATGAAAATCATGTTTTTCTTGAAGGATGCAGACTTCTTCCTGTACCACTGCTTGAAGAAGGTGTCTTCCAGAAACTGGCAGTAGGACTGGGAGTTGAGCTTGACTCCATCCTCAACCCGAAAAGGCCCCACAAGCTCATCTTTGATGATACCAGCCCAAACCAGTACTCCACCTCCACCTTGCTGGCGTCTGAGTCGGACTGGAGCTCTCTGCCCTTTACCAATCCAGCCACGGGCCCATCCATCTGGCCCATCAAGACTCACTCTCATTTCATCAGTCCATAAAACCTTAGAAAAATCAGTCTTGAGATATTTCTTGGCCCAGTCTTGACGTTTCAGCTTGTGTGTCTTGTTCAGTGGTGGTCGTCTTTCAGCCTTTCTTACCTTGGCCATGTCTCTGAGTATTGCACACCTTGTGCTTTTGGGCACTCCAGTGATGTTGCAGCTCTGAAATATGGCCAAACTGGTGGCAAGTGGCATCTTGGCAGCTGCACGCTTGACTTTTCTCAGTTCATGGGCAGTTATTTTGCGCCTTGGTTTTTCCACATGCTTCTTGCGACCCTGTTGACTATTTTGAATGAAACGCTTCATTGTTCGATGATCACGCTTCAGAAGCTTTGCAATTTTAAGAGTTCTGCATCCCTCTGCAAGATATCTCACTATTTCTGACTTTTCTGAGCCTGTCAAGACCTTCTTTTGACCCATTTTGCCAAAGGAAAGGAAGTTGCCTAATAATTATGCACACCTGATATAGGGTGTTGATGTCATTAGACCACACCCCTTCTCATTACAGAGATGCACATCACCTAATATGCTTAATTGGTAGTAGGCTTTCGAGCCTATACAGCTTGGAGTAAGATAAAATAAATAACATAAAATAAATAAATAACATAAAATAAATAACATATATAATGTTTATTTGGTACAATATATATTTATACATATATATATATATATATGATTATATATAGGTATTGATATATACAGCTATATATAGGAATATCTATTTATAAATGCTTAGAACATACAGTATCTCACAATAGTGAGTACACCCCTCACATTTTGGCAAATATTTTATTATATCTTTTCATGTGACAACACTGAAGAAATGACACTTTGTTACAATGTAAAGAAGTGAGTGTGCAGCCTGTATAACAGTGTAAATTTTCTGTCCCCTCAAAATAACTCAACACACAGCAATTAATGTCTAAACCGTTGGCAACAAATGTGAGCACATCCCTAAGTGGAAATGTCCAAATTGGGCCCAATTAGCCATTTTTCCTCCCCGGCGTCATGTGACTTGTTAGTGTTACAAGGTCTCAGGTGTGAATGGGGAGCAGGTGTGTTAAATTTGGTTTTATCGCTCTTACACTCTCTCATACTGGTCACTGGAAGTTCAACATGGCACCTCATGGCAAAGAACTCTCTGAGGATCTGAAAAAAAGAATTGTTGTTCTACATAAAGATGGCCTAGGCTATACGAAGATTGCCAAGACCCTGAAACTGAGCTGCAGCATGGTGGGCATGATCATACAGCGATTTCACAGGACAGGTTCCACTCAGAACAGGCCTCACCATGGTTGACCAAAGAAGTTGAGTGCACGTGCTCAGCAGAGGTTGTCTTTGGGAAATAGACACATGAGTGCTGACAGCATTGCTGCAGAGGTTAAAGGGGTGGGGGTCACCCTGTCAGCACACTGCATCAAATTGGTCTGTATGACTGTCATCCCAGAAGGAAGCCTCTTCTAAAGATGATGCAAAAGAATGCCTGCAAACAGTTTGCTGAAGACAAGCAGACTAAGGACATGGATTACTGGAACCATGTCCTGTGGTCCAATGAGACCAAGATAAACGTATTTTGTTCAGATGGTGTCAAGCGTGTGTGGCGTCAACCAGGTGAGGAGTACAAAGACAAGTGGGTCTTGCCTACAGTCAAGCATGGTGGTGGAAGTATCATGGTCTGGGCCTGCATGAGTGCTGCCGGCACTGGGGAGCTGCAGTTCATTGAGGGAACCATGAATGCCAACATGTACTATGACATACTAAAGCGGAGCATGATCCCCTCCCTTCAGAGACTGGGCGCAGGGCAGTATTCCAACATGATAATGACCCCAAACACACCACTGCCTTGCTAAAGAAGCTGAGGGTAAAGGTGATGGACTGGCCAAGCATGTCTCCAGACCTAAACCCTATTAAGCATCTGTGGGGCATCCTCAAATGGAATATGGGGGAGTGCAAGGTTTCTAACATCCACCAGCTCTGTGATGTCATCATAGAGCAGTGGAAGAGGACTCCAGTGGCAACCTGTAAAGCTCTGGTGAACTCCATGCCCAAGAGGGTTAAGGCAGTGCTGGAAAATAATGGCCGCCACACAAAATATTGACACTTTGGCCCAATTTGGACATTTTCACTTAGGAGTGTACTCACTTTTGTTGCCAATGGTTTAGACATTAATGGCTGTGTGTTGAATTATTTTGAGGGGAAAGCAAATTTACACTGTTATACAGGCTGTACACTCACTACTTTACATTGTAGCAAGGTTTCATTTCTTCAGTGTTGTCACATGAAAAGATATAATAAAATATTTACAAAAATGTGAGGGATGTACTCACTTTTGTGAAATACTGTATGTACAGAATATTGGAATATAAAATATTTACAGTAAATACACACTATAGCACTTTATTAAATATGTATATTGCATAAATATGCTTTTACATATTTTCATCTACTTAACTGCAAATGGCTCCAATGCACTAATACATATGTACACACATATAAACACATATATACATAGATATCTATCTTTAGAGATGTATATGTATGTATCTCTATGTTAAAGCCCTTTGCCTGCATTTTTTTATTTTAACATCTGAGACCACATGTCTTCGAGTCCTTATAACTTTTGTGTGCCATACTTGTGTTTAAAAAACTTGTGTTTAAAAAAATAGAAAATTAGGAAAGAACAAGCAGGGAAAATGTGGTACATACTACAACTGTCTCCAATTGAAAAAAATACATATAGGCTGGTCTCATTGACTCTCACCACTATTACTCTTGGGATCTAATACCCAAGCTGTGGCATCAATGAGTAAATGGGTGGGACAAAAATTAAAGCAGGCACTTATTTACCATACCATGAAGTTTGAAGGGCTATCAGGCCTAAAGCTACTTTAAAAGAGGCAAACATATCAAAAGATAGAACTTAGTGAAGGTGTGTAAAGAAGACCAGGTTGCTGTTTTACAATCTGTTCAAGAGAAGCTTCACTTGTAAATGCCTAAGAAATGGAACCTGATTTAGTAGAATAGACTGTAATAATTTTGGGGAAAACTTTGCTGCCTACAAGTAAACCTTACAAATCCACTTTTTAAACCAGAAAGCTAAAATAGAAGCTGAAGCTAAATTATTTAAATGAGGAGTAGTACAAAGAAAAAATAAACTAAATGATTGTCTTAAATACCCTTTAAATTTGTAAGTCAAAATAATTCATAAAAAAAAATTTGGATTGGAAAAAATAAAGGAACTACCAGTTCATGGATGATTGTTTCCGAAGAAACCACTTTAGGCAAAAAACAAACAAAACAAACCTGAGATCTTAACACCACCATATCCTGATGAAAAATTAGAGTATTAGAAGAAAGGGTAGACAAATCAGAAATGCTCCTTGCAGATGAGATTGTTAAAAGAAAACAAAGACAGAATAAGGATATCTAAGCCATGCATAGTCTCAAAAGGAGGAGTTTGCAAAACTCCAAAAATCAAAATAAGTTTTCAAGGAGGATTGATTGCCTGACTTGTCCTGACTAGAGAAACTAAAGTCTGAATGTCTGAAGGTTTAATAATTTTGCTATGAAATAAAACCAAAAGGTGGTATTGCAAAGAACTGACAACAGAAATCTTTATATAAACCTGGTTATAAGAAGTAGAGAATTTATGTTATTCTGAACGAATGCCAGGAAAAGTATGCTTATAACACCAGGGAACAAATGTGTAGGTAAGTACTGGCGCAGATAAAAGGTTGCAAGAGGGGAGTAGGAAAAATGATTTTTATATTTATAAGTCCCACACTAGGGTATTGTAGAAATAAAACACAATTTATTAATTATTTAAAATTTCTCTATACAACTATCTCAAATATTATTTAATGTCAAAGCACAGAATAGATGAAACATCTGTCTTTACTACACCTACATTCACTCTATCAAAGTAGAAAAAAAACAAACATATTCCTTATCACACCAGGGAATAAAAATCTTCCAAATTTTGTGATAAGTTTAATTTGTTACAGACTTTCAGGTTAAATTAAAATCTCTAATACCTTGTCAGAAAACTCCCTTTATTTAAGGATTAAACTTTCAATCTACAAGTTGATAAACTGAGTTGCTTGAGTTCTTGATAAACAAAAAATAGAAACTTGAGAAGGAAAGGTGAGATGCAGAGGAAGAGACTAAGGAGGAAGACAGCGCATCTGAACAAGGTCTGCATACCAAGTACTGCGTGAACAAGCTGGACCAATCAGAATTACTGATGAACTTTCCTGCTTGATACAAACTATGACTCTGGAAAGTAGAGCAGTTAGAGTTGAAGTTGAAAAGACCCTAAGGGATCTCTAAATCTGGAAAAGTAAATAGGAAGTGTGTGGTTTAATTAAAGGTCATAAGGTCTATTTCTGATTCATACTAAGGTCAAAAACCACTTGATGAAAAACCATTCCCCAGATGAAGGGATTGTCAACTAAGATAATCCACCTGCCAGATGTTCACTCCTGGGATGAGAATTGCAGAAACTGAACAGAGATTGTTATTTGGCCAAGCCAAAATCTATATGATCTCCTACTGTGCTAGGGAACTGTGAGTTCCCCCTTGATGGTTTATATACTACACAGCTGTGACATCTGACTGAAAAAGTCTATCCTTGAGGAGAGGCTAACAGAAGAGTCAAGAAGATCATCTAAAGTTCTTGAAAGATTATGGTAACCCCGCATCCAGAGGAGACCAAATGCTCTGCTTTCCTCTGGACTCCTAGACCTCTCAGCAACATGACAGACTGTCTTTAGGAGTTATTGTCCAAATGCAAAGAATAAAGACCACCCCCAAAATAAAAATATTGGTAATTTATCCATCAGGAAAAAGATTATCTTACAGAGGTACCCCAAAGAGTTAATTGTCATTCCTGCACCATTGCTAATGTTGCTAGAATGTTTAAGAGAATGCATATGAAACTGTGCAGAGGGAAAATCAGGTGATGCTGTAATAATCAGATCCCAAACTTTCAAACCTCTATCTACTGATGGAATAGTCAGAGACTGTGGGATTGAACAAGTTGTATGCAATTTGGATCTGTGGTGGTTCATAAGAGAAAAGTGAATGTCTTCCAGAAAGGACACTCTTTTTTGAGGATAAGAAAATTTATGGAATATTTATTATCCAACCATGTCTGCGTAGAAACATAAAACACAACTTTTTTTTCCTGTATAATGCATATTGATTTATGCATTGTATAGACTTTCAATGTTTATTTTGTGTTAAAAAAACATGTTTAAAATCTATACAATACTTAAATTAATATGCATTATACAGGAAAATGCATATCATTTGAACATTGTATATACATGTATCAACATAGCACCTATAGTTATTAAAAAAATAATAAAAAGTCCACAAGTCAAATAACAAGCCAGGAGTCAAAACCAGAGCTGGTAGTCAGACAAGCTGATTCAGGAGCCAAAGCGAATAGTCAGACGAGCCGGGATCAGGAACAAGGAAAACAGCAGAGTCAGGAACAAGCCATGGATCAGGAACCAGGAAGGACGTCATACAGCCAGGTAATACACAGGAACTCTCACAAACAGGTCTGAGACAACGCAAAGGCAAAGCATAATGAACAGAGGCCCTTTAAATAATAAGTGATGACATCACAATTCTGAGACTGTATCCTGTCTCACACAGATGATGCACACCAGTCTGGCCATAAAAGGAAGTGCAGGAAATGAGCAGCATCCCCCACAATGCACCATAGTCAGCAAGAGAGGTAAGTAAAATAGCTGCCAGCAGCACATGGCAAACAAAACAGGGAAAAAAACCCTGAAAACTAGCTACCTAGCTAAAATAAATACAAATTTACCTGTAAAATAAAACCTAACCTGAGTTACACTAACACCTAACCTTACACTACAATTAAATAAATTACATTAATTAAATACAATTAACTAAATTACACAAAATAAAAAATAAATGATCAAATATTTAAACTAATTACACCTAATCTAATAGCCTTATAAAAAATAAAAAAGCCCCCCCCCCAAAATAAAAAAAACCCTAGCCTAAACTAAACTGCCAATGGTCCTTAAAAGGGCCTTTTGCTGGGCATTGCCCCAAATAAATCAGCTCTTTTACCTGTAAAAAAAATTCAAACAACCCCCCAACAGTAAAACCCACAACCGACACAACCAACCCCCCAAATAAAAACCTAAGCTCCCCATTGCCCTGAAAAGGGCAGTTGGATGGGCATTGACATTAAAAAGGCATTTAGCTCTATTTCAGCCCAAACCCTAAGCTAAAAATAAAACCCACCCAATGAACCCTTAAAAAAACCTAACACTAACCCCCGAAGATCCACTTACAGTTTTTGAAGACCAGACATCCATCCTCAACGAAGCAGCAGAAGTCCTCAGTGAAGCCAGCAGAAGTCTTCATCCAAGCGGGCAGAAGTCTTCATCCAGACGGCATCTTCTATCTTCATCCATCCGGCGCAGAGCAGCTCCATCTTTAAGACATTCGGCGTGGAGCATCCTCTTCAATCAACGGCTCTTCCAGAATGAAGGTTCCTTTAAGGGACGCCATCCAAGATGGTGTCCCTTTAATTCTGATTGGCTGATAGAATTATATCAGCCAATCTGAATTAAAGGGTAAAAAATCCTATTGGCTGATGCAATCAGCCAATAGGATTGAGCTTCACTCCTATTGGCTGATCCAATCAGCCAATAGGATTGATCTCGCATTCTATTGGCTGTTCCAATCAGATAATAGAATGCACGCTCAATCATATTGGCTGATTGGATCAGCCAATAGGATGAAAGCTCAATCCTTTTGGCTGATTGCAACAGCCAATAGGATTTTTTCCCCTTTAATTCCTATTGGCTGATAGAATTCTATCAGCCAATCAGAATATAAGGGACGCCATCTTGAATGGCGTCACATAAAGGAATACTTAATTTTCCAGCGGGAATCGTAAGAAGAGGATCCTCCGCACCAGATGTCTTGAAGATGGACCCGCTCCGCGCCGGATGGATGAAGATAGAAGATGCCGTCTGGATGAAGACTTCTGCCGGCTTCGATGAGGACTTCTGCCCGCTTGGATTAAGACTTCTGCCGACTGGATGAGGATTGATGTCCGGTCTTCGAAAACTGTAAGTGGATCATCGGGGGTTAATGTTAGGTTTTTTTAAGGGTTTATTGGGTGGGTTTTTTTTTAGCTTAGGATTTGGGAAATATGAAAGAGCTAAATGCCCTTTTAAGGGCAATGCCCATACAAATGCCCTTTTCAGTACAATGGTTAGCATAGGTTTATTTAGATAGAATTTTATTTGGGGGCTTTGGTTGTGTGGATGGTGGGTTTTACTGTTGGGGGGTTGTTTGTATTTTTTTTTACAGGTAAAAGAGCTGATTTCTTTGGGGCAATTCCCCGCAAAAGGCCCTTTTAAGTGCTATTGGAAGTTTAGTGTAGGCTTGTTTTTTTTATTTTGGGGGGCTTTTTATTTTGATAGGGCTATTAGATTAGGAGTGATTTGTTTTTAATTTTGATAATTTCGTTTTTTATTTTGTGTAATTTAGTGTTTATTTTTTTTTTTTGTAATTTAGATAATTGTATTTGATTAATTTAATTTATTTTAATTGATTGTAATGTTAGGTTTTAGTGTAAGGCAGGCTAGGTTTTATTTTACAGGTAAGATTGTATTTATTTTAGCTAGGTAGCTAGTAAATAGTTAATAACTATTTACTAACTAGCCTACCTAGTTAAAATAAATACAAACTTACCTGTGCAATAAAAATAAAACCTAAGCTAACTACAATGTAACTATTAGTTATATTGTAGCTAGCTTAGGTTTTTTTTTATAGGTAAGTATTTAGTTTTAAATAAGAATTATTTAGGTAATAATTGTAAGTTTTATTTAGATTTATTTTAATTATATTTAAGTTAGGGGGTAGGCTTAGGGTTACGTTAGGGTTAGGTTTAGTGGTTAATATATTTATGTAGTGATGTGGGAGGCCAGAGGTTTAGGGGTTAATAGTTTAATTTAGTATATTTCGTTGTGGGGGGCTTGCGGTTTAGTGGTTAATAGGTTTATTATAGCGGCGGGGTGTGGGCGGACGGCAGATTTGGGGTTAATAATATTTAAATAGTGTTTGCGATGCGGGAGGACGGCGGTTTAGGGGTTAATAGGTTTATTATAGTGGCAACGATGGGGATTAATACATTTTTTAAGTGGCGGCGCTGTCTGGAGCGACAGATTAGGCGTTAATACATTTAATATAGTGTTTGCGATGCGGGAGGGCCTCGGTTTAGGGGTTAATAGGTAGTTAATGGGTGTTAGTGTACTTTGTGACACTTTAGTTATGAATTTTATGGTACAGCTTTGTTACCTTAAACTCATAACTACTGACATTAGATGGCGGTATGGATCTTGTGATTTTAGGCTGTACCGCTCACTTTTTGGCCTCACCGTAAAACTAGTAATAGCAGCGCTATGGAAGTCCCATTGAAAAAGGACTTTTTTAAAAGTGCGGTATTGACGTTGTGTGACGGCCAAAAAGGTGTGCGGTACACCTTTTCTGACAAGACTTGTAATAGCAGCGTTAGGGAAAAAGCAGTGTTATGGGCCGTAACAATGCTTTTTCACTCATAACGCAAATCTCGTAATCTAGCTGATTGTTACCTTCTTACATTCATGTCACAATGGAAGTGTTACAAGTACTACGAAATCTCAAAGTAACAGACACAACCTGGCTAGTAACTATGGATGTTGAATCACTCTATACCAGCATTTGTAATAATGGTTTAAAAGCAATCAGTTATTTTTTATCCACCAATACCAATAACAACCAACAACATAATGCCTTTATTCTGCAAATGCTAAAATTTGTATTAACAAACAACGTATTTACCTTTAAAGATCGATATTATCTCCAAGTCCAAGGAACAGCCATAGGGACAGCATGTGTGCCCACATATGCAAATATGTTCCTTGGATTTTGGGAATCCTTTAATGTATTTACTGGGGAAATGGATTGATATACACAGCAAATACCATTATGGGTTAGATATATCAATGATGTGCTCTTCCTATGGGAAGGCACAAAAACAGAATTGGAAAAATTCATACAAATACTCAATATTAATGATAAAAACATCAAACTGATTTATCAAGCAGATTTAAGTACAGTGAATTTCTTAGATCTTACCATCAGAAAAAATGAAGATAGCAGCATTGACACACAAATGTATCGAAAAGAAACATCTACAAATACCTTATTGCACCATACCAGTGCCCACCCTCCAAGTACACTCAAAGCAATACCCCAAGGGGAATTCATAAGAATGCAAAGAAATTGCTCCAATGTACAATCATATTTACAAGAAAGCACTGAAATGACTGAGAGATTAATCCAAAGAGGATATAGTAAACAATCAGGGAAATCAGCCAGAATGGCAGCTTTAAAACTGTCAGCCATATAGAATCAGTCCAGGATTAGACCCAACTGCTAGAGTGATATTATAAATACACGCTAGCACACTGAGAAGAAACCAGGACGTGACCCACTCAGGAAGGAAACAAAAATAGTTATTATGTAGGAAAAGAAAAACTGAGTACTCACAGATGATGCAGGGTGACGGAACAGTCTCTAGATGAGATCAGGAAGTAAAAGGTACAGAAACTAAAAGCAGATTGAGGGTGTACTGTTAGAGTTGTCAGGCAAAGCAGAGGTCAGTATCACTTTAAGGCAGGCAGAGGATGATCCGTTAGAGTGGTCAGGCAAAGCAGAGGTCAGTATCACTTTAAGGCAGGCAGAGGATGATCCATTAGAGTGGTCAGGCAAATCAGAGGTCAGTATCACTTTAAGGCAGGCATAGGGTGATCCGTTAGAGTGTTCAAGTAAAGCAGTGGTCAATGTCCCTTTAAGCAGGTTAAAGGATTAGGCAGAAGAGTGGTCAGGCAAATCAATGGCCAATGTCCCTTTAAGGAGGTTTAAGGATTAGGCAGTAGAGTGGTCAGGCAAAGCAATGGTCAAATGTCCTTTAAAGCAGGTTAAGGGATTCGGCAGCAGAGTAGTCAGGCAGGCAATGGTCAAAATATCCTTTTTAGGCAGGTAGAAGAGTAAACACTCATGGACCCAGAGGTAACAGGTAGCAGGAAATGCTTTGCAACAAACTGGCTCTGGGGAGAAGTGCCGCCTGAAGATTTAAAGCTCAGTGACGTGTGGGGGCGTACACAGGAAGACTGCGTCACGGTGCTAGGCAATGTGGCATGTTAGTATAGAGAGAAATCCAGGAGCCGCGGCGACATGGCAATGATCGGATCATGACAAAAACAAGATAGAAACAACTTATTAAAACCTAAAGCTAAAAATCAAGAAGAAAAATGTCCAAGATTAATTACCACATACAATCCCTAAATGCAACCGATAATTGGGATTATGAATACAAATTGGCACATACTACAAAACGATACTAAACTTGCACCTATGATAGGGCATAAAAAAAACCACAGGGTACAAGAGACCCAGAAATCTAAAAGATCAATTGGTTCAAAGCCCCTACATTCATATCCCAAAGAAAACACCAAAAGACCCAGGAATGTATCCATGTGGTTCATGTTCAGCGTGTACATATGTAACTAAAATCAAACAAATCACTGGCAAAACAGGGAAAATTCATAAATTAGAACAACACTATACATGTTGGTCGACAGGAGTGATCTATGTTCTTTTTTGTTCATGCAAGAAAGTTTACGTAGGCATGACAACCCACAAAGCCAGGGTAAGAATTTTGGAACATGCCAATAATTAAAAAAAATATCCCCAAAGGATGTATCCAAAGGTAAAACTATCACATCAGTGGCACGACAGTTTCTAATAATTCACAAAAGTGAAATCACTGACTTGAAGTATGCTGTGATACAGAAAATCTCTCTGGGCATAAGAGAAGGAAATCTGGAAGAAGCACTTTTAAAGTCAGAATGTAGAAGTGATATATCTATTAGACTCCATACAACCAAAAGGACTTAATGAAAATAACAATTACTTTGTATACCTATAATGATAGTACATCACAACCAAATATATTTAATTCTGCACATTGACTGCAGCTCATTACTATTTACTTAATAATGTTTTATTAAGGATTTCATCCCATTCCTAGGTACTTTTCACTTATTCTCTAATTAATTATTTGTGTTAATTACTTAACACTTTACTATCCAAGTATGCATACTTTGGCCTAGATTTGGAGTTCGGCGGTAAAAGGGCTGTTAACGCTCCGCGGGCTTTTTTCTGGCCGCACCATAAATTTAACTCTGGTATCGAGAGTTTAATCAAATGCTGCGTTAGGCTCCAAAAAAGGAGCGTAGAGCATTTTTACCGCAAATGCAACTCTCGATACCAGAGTTGCTTACGGACGCGGCCGGCCTCAAAAACGTGCTCGTGCACGATTCTCCCATAGGAAACAATGGGGCTGTTTGAGCTGAAAAAAAACCTAACACCTGCAAAAAAGCTGCGTTCAGCTCCTAACGCAGCCCCATTGTTTCCTATGGGGAAATACTTCCTACGTCTGCACCTAACACCCTAACATGTACCCCGAGTCTAAACACCCCTAACCTTACACTTATTAACCCCTAATCTGCCGCCCCCGCTATCGCTGACCCCTGCATATTTTTTTTAACCCCTAATCTGCCGCTCCGTAAACCACCGCAACCTACGTTATCCCTATGTACCCCTAATCTGCTGCCCTAACACCGCCGACCCCTATATTATATTTATTAACCCCTAATCTGCCCCCCTCAACGTCGCCGACACCTGCCTACACTTATTAACCCCTAATCTGCCGAGCGGACCTGAGCGCTACTATAATAAAGTTATTAACCCCTAACCCGCCTCACTAACCCTATCATAAATAGTATTAACCCCTAATCTGCCCTCCCTAACATCGCCGACACCTAACTTCAATTATTAACCCCTAATCTGCCGACTGGAGCTCACCGCTATTCTAATAAATGGATTAACCCCTAAAGCTAAGTCTAACCCTAACACTAACACCCCCCTAAGTTAAATATAATTTTTATCTAACGAAATAAATTAACTCTTATTAAATAAATGATTCCTATTTAAAGCTAAATACTTACCTGTAAAATAAACCCTAATATAGCTACAATATAAATTATAATTATATTATAGCTATTTTAGGATTAATATTTATTTTACAGGCAACTTTGTAATTATTTTAACCAGGTACAATAGCTATTAAATAGTTAAGAACTATTTAATAGTTACCTAGTTAAAATAATAACAAATTTACCTGTAAAATAAATCCTAACCTAAGATATAATTAAACCTAACACTACCCTATCAATAAAATAATTAAATAAACTACCTACAATTACCTACAATTAACCTAACACTACACTATCAATAAATTAATTAAACACAATTCCTACAAATAAATACAATTAAATAAACTAGCTAAAGTACAAAAAATAAAAAAGAACTAAGTTACAGAAAATAAAAAAATATTTACAAACATAAGAAAAATCTTACAACAATTTTAAACTAATTACACCTACTCTAAGCCCCCTAATAAAATAACAAAGCCCCCCAAAATAAAAAATTCCCTACCCTATTCTAAATTAAAAAAGTTACAAGCTCTTTTACCTTACCAGCCCTGAACAGGGCCCTTTGCGGGGCATGCCCCAAGAAGTTCAGCTCTTTTGCCTGTAAAAAAAAACATACAATACCCCCCCCCCAACATTACAACCCACCACCCACATACCCCTAATCTAACCCAAACCCCCCTTAAATAAACCTAACACTAATCCCCTGAAGATCTTCCTACCTTGTCTTCACCATCCAGGTATCACCGATCCGTCCTGCTCCAAGATCTTCATCCAACCCAAGCGGGGGTTGGCGATCCATAATCCGGTGCTGAAGAGGTCCAGAAGAGGCTCCAAAGTCTTCCTCCTATCCGGCAAGAAGAGGACATCCGGACCGGCAAACATCTTCTCCAAGCGGCATCTTCGATCTTCTTCCATCCGGAGCGAAGCGGCAGGATCCTGAAGACCTCCAGCGCGGAACATCCATCCGGACCGACGACTGAACGACGAATGACTGTTCCTTTAAGGGACGTCATCCAAGATGGCGTCCCTCGAATTCCGATTGGCTGATAGGATTCTATCAGCCAATCGGAATTAAGGTAGGAATTTTCTGATTGGCTGATGGAATCAGCCAATCAGAATCAAGTTCAATCCGATTGGCTGATCCAATCAGCCAATCAGATTGAGCTCGCATTCTATTGGCTGTTCCGATCAGCCAATAGAATGCGAGCTCAATCTGATTGGCTGATTGGATCGGCCAATCGGATTGAACTAGATTCTGATTGGCTGATTCCATCAGCCAATCAGAAAATTCCTACCTTAATTCCGATTGGCTGATAGAATCCTATCAGCCAATCGGAATTCGAGGGACGCCATCTTGGATGACGTCCCTTAAAGGAACAGTCATTCGTCGTTCAGTCGTCGGTCCGGATGGATGTTCCGCGCTGGAGGTCTTCAGGATCCTGCCGCTTCGCTCCGGATGGAAGAAGATCGAAGATGCCGCTTGGAGAAGATGTTTGCCGGTCCGGATGTCCTCTTCTTGCCGGATAGGAGGAAGACTTTGGAGCCTCTTCTGGACCTCTTCAGCACCGGATTATGGATCGCCAACCCCCGCTTGGGTTGGATGAAGATCTTGGAGCCAGGACGGATCGGTGATACCTGGATGGTGAAGACAAGGTAGGAAGATCTTCAGGGGATTAGTGTTAGGTTTATTTAAGGGGGGTTTGGGTTAGATTAGGGGTATGTGGGTGGTGGGTTGTAATGTTGGGGGGGGGGTATTGTATGTTTTTTTTTACAGGCAAAAGAGCTGAACTTCTTGGGGCATGCCCCGCAAAGGGCCCTGTTCAGGGCTGGTAAGGTAAAAGAGCTTGTAACTTTTTTAATTTAGAATAGGGTAGGGAATTTTTTATTTTGGGGGGCTTTGTTATTTTATTAGGGGGCTTAGAGTAGGTGTAATTAGTTTAAAATTGTTGTAAGATTTTTCTTATGTTTGTAAATATTTTTTTATTTTCTGTAACTTAGTTCTTTTTTATTTTTTGTACTTTAGCTAGTTTATTTAATTGTATTTATTTGTAGGAATTGTGTTTAATTAATTTATTGATAGTGTAGTGTTAGGTTAATTGTAGGTAATTGTAGGTAGTTTATTTAATTATTTTATTGATAGGGTAGTGTTAGGTTTAATTATATCTTAGGTTAGGATTTATTTTACAGGTAAATTTGTTATTATTTTAACTAGGTAAATATTAAATAGTTCTTAACTATTTAATAGCTATTGTACCTGGTTAAAATAATTACAAAGTTGCCTGTAAAATAAATATTAATCCTAAAATAGCTATAATATAATTATAATTTATATTGTAGCTATATTAGCATTTATTTTACAGGTAAGTATTTAGCTTTAAATAGGAATCATTTATTTAATAAGAGTTAATTTATTTCGTTAGATGTAAATTATATTTAACTTAGGGGGGTGTTAGTGTTAGGGTTAGACTTAGCTTTAGGGGTTAATCCATTTATTAGAATAGCGGTGAGCTCCGATCGGAAGATTAGGGGTTAATAATTGAAGGTAGGTGTCGGCGATGTTAGGGAGGGCAGATTAGGGGTTAATACTATTTATGATAGGGTTAGTGAGGCGGATTAGGGGTTAATAACTTTATTATAGTAGCGCTCAGGTCTGCTCGGCAGATTAGGGGTTAATAAGTGTAGGCAGGTGTCGGCGACGTTGAGGGGGGCAGATTAGGGGTTAATACATATAATATAGGGGTCGGCGGTGTTAGGGGTAGCAGATTAGGGGTACATAGGGATAACGTAGGTGGCGGCGCTTTGCGGTCGGAAGATTAGGGGTTAATTATTTTAAGTAGCTGGCGGCGATGTTGTGGGGGGCAGGTTAGGGGTTAATAAATATAATACAGGGGTCGGCGGGGTTAGGGGCAGCAGATTAGGGGTACATAAATATAACGTAGGTGGCGGTCGGCAGATTAGGGGTTAAAAATTTTAATCGAGTGTCGGCGATGTGGGGGGGCCTCGGTTTAGGGGTACATAGGTAGTTTATGGGTGTTAGTGTACTTTAGGGTACAGTAGTTAAGAGCTTTATGAACCGGCGTTAGCCAGAAAGCTCTTAACTCCTGCTATTTTCAGGCGGCTGGAATTTTGTCGTTAGAGCTCTAACGCTCACTTCAGAAACGACTCTAAATACCAGCGTTAGAAAGATCCCATTGAAAAGATAGGCTACGCAAATGGCGTAGGGGGATCTGCGGTATGGAAAAGTCGCGGCTGAAAAGTGAGCGTTAGACCCTTTAATCACTGACTCCAAATACCAGCGGGCGGCCAAAACCAGCGTTAGGAGCCTCTAACGCTGGTTTTGACGGCTACTGCCGAACTCCAAATCTAGGCCTTTGTAAGCAACAATGCACAATATTTAATAATGCCATTCATTTGTGACACTCCATCACTAAGTTTTTCATATACTTCACATTCACTTTATTTTATTACGATAATTTTTATTTATGTGACCTACCTCTTTAACTATATGTGCACACAACCACTCTTCTCTTCAACACACTTTTAAGTAACAAATTCATAGAAACTGACTTTCACATAATATTTGGAAAAATCTATTCCTGCACCCTTAAAATTCACACACACTAATGTGAACCAAATTAAACTACGTTCCTCATCAAAACAGCACTGGTTTCTATTGCCCTAGAAATGTATAAACAACCCCCTTAACTGTAGAGAAATACTAACTTTAATAGACACCATACCCCTATGACACTCTAAAAATATGTCAGAAGTGGTATACAGTGTTCTACGTAATCTTGCTTCTGTCTTTAAAACATCTATAATTTTTGTCATGCTACTGATGTAGTCAATACTTTTGTTATAAATACCAACCTGTAATAAATAGATTGAAAACCCTGCATATGGTCCTATTACCAAACAATATCTCTGTGGTATAATACAAGTACACACTACAAGTGAAAGTATTTACAAAAAGAAAATTTAGAACTTATTCTGAGGCAGCAACATAAAGAACTCCCTGATAAAATAACATATATTACCGTAACCAAAATGCATAAGTTCGCAACATGTAAATGAGTATAGCATAAGGCTTTGAATAAAAAATGTATCCCCATTGGATACCTAAACATGATTGACATGCAATCATACCAATCAGAATCAAGATAATTCCTCATGATCATCCAATCCCACACACAAGGTGGGATTTATGAACCAGTAAATAGATTTACCAAACAGCTGGCGTATAACCCCTCTGAGGAAGCGTGAGCGAAACACGTGTCAGGGGTCTGGCTTCAGAGAGTTCATACTCTCATTTTTTAAACGCTTACTCCCTATGATAATTGTTGATTGCCAAAGCTTGTAAATGTGTGTTATATTCTGAGGTCAGACATTATGCTATGATAGTAAAACAAGTCAGTTAAACGTTAATCTAGCCCCCGCTATAGAAGGGGCTTAAGCAGACAAAATCTATTACACTGAACAGCTTTGCTAAAGTTAACTGTGCAAGCAAGGACTTTATAATTACAGAAAGAGTATTAGCTAGATAGCTTTAACCTCACAATCTGACATCCCACATACTAACAGGTCCTCTTGTTACAGCATTATTTCTGATTTTTTTTAATAGCTGGCTAAAACATATTCGCCTAGATTTAGAGTTCTGCGTTAGCCGTCAAAACCAGCATTAGGGGCTCCTAACGCTGTTTTTGGGCTACCGCTGGTATTTAGAGTCAGTCAGGAAAGGGTCTAACGCTCACTTTGCAGCCGCGACTTTTCCATACCGCAGATCCCCCTACGCCATTTGCATATCCTATCTTTTCAATGGGATCTTTCTAATGCCGGTATTTAGAGTCTTGGCTGAAGTGAGCGTTAGAAATCTAATGACAAGACTCAAGCTGCAGAGAAAAGCCAGGAGTTAAGAGTTTCTGGGCTAACGCAGGTTCATAAAGCTCTTATCTCCTGTGCTCTAAAGTACACTAACTCCCATAAACTACCTATGTACCCCTAAACCGAAGTCCCCCCACATCGCCGCCACTCTATTAAATTTTTTTAACCCCTAATCTGCTGACCGCACACCGCCGCCACCTACATTATCCCTATGTACCCCTAATCTGCTGCCCCTAACACCGCCGACACCTACATTATATTTATTAACCCCTAATCTGCCCCCTCAATGTCGCCGCTACCTACCTACAATTATTAACCCCTAATCTGCCGACTGCACACCGCCGCAACCTACGTTATCCCTATGAACCCCTAATCTGCTGCCCCTAACCCCCGCCGACCCCTATATTATATTTATTAACCCCTAATCTGCCCCCCCCCCAACGTCGCTGCTACCTACCTACAATTATTAACCCCTAATCTGCCGACCGAACCTCACCGCTACTCTAATAAATGTATCAACCCCTAAAGCTAAGTCTAACCCTAACCCTAACACCCCCTAAGTTAAATATAATTTTTATCTAACTAAATAAAATAAATCTTATTAAATAAATTATTCCTATTTAAAGCTAAATACTTACCTGTAAAATAAACCCTAATATAGCTACAATATAAATAATCATTATATTGTAGCTATTTTAGGATTAATATTTATTTTACAGGCAACTTTGTATTTATTTTAACCAGGTACAATAGCTATTAAATAGTTAATAACTATTTAATAGCTACCTAGTTAAAATAATTACAAAAGTACCTGTAAAATAAATCCTAACCTAAGTTACAATTAAACCTAGCACTACACTATCAATAAATTAATTAAATAAACTACCTACAATTATCTACAATTAAACCTAACACTACACTATCAATAAATAAATTAAATACAAATACCTACAAATAAATACAAGTAAATACACTAACTAAAGTACAAAAAATAAAAAAAGATCTAAGTTACAAAAAATAAAAAAAGAACTAAGTTACAGAAAATAATAAAATTGTTTACAAACATTATAAAAATATTACAACAATTTTAAGCTAATTACACCTACTCTAAGCCCCCTAATAAAATAACAAAGCCCCCAAAATAAAAAAATGCCCTACCCTATTCTAAAATAAAAATTAGATAATTGTAGGTAGTTTATTTAATTAATTTATTGATAGTGTAGTGTTAGGTTTAATTGTAACTTAGGTTAGGGTTTATTTTACAGGTACTTTTGTAATTATTTTAACTAGGTAGCTATTAAATAGTTATTAACTATTTAATAGCTATTGTACCTGGTTAAAATAAATACAAAGTTGCCTGTAAAATAAATATTAATCCTAAAATAGCTACAATATAATGATTATTTATATTGTAGCTATATTAGGGTTTATTTTACAGGTAAGTATTTAGCTTTAAATAGGAATAATTTATTTTGTTAGATAAAAATTATATTTAACTTAGGGGGGTGTTAGGGTTAGGGTTAGACTTAGCTTTAGGGGTTAATACATTTATTAGAGTAGCGGTGAGGTCCGGTCGGCAGATTAGGGGTTAATACTTGAAGTTAGGTGTCGGTGATGTTAGGGAGGGCAGATTAGGGGTTAATACTATTTATTATAGGGTTTTTGAGGCGGGAGTGAGGCGGATTAGGGGTTAATAACTTTATTATAGTAGCGGTGAGGTCCGGTCGGCAGATTAGGGGTTAATAAGTGTAGGTAGGTGGCGGCGACGTTGGGGGTGGAAGATTAGTGGTTAATAAATATAATATAGGGGTTGGCGGGGTTAGGGGCAGCAGATTAGGGGTACATAGGGATAACGTAGGGTGCGGCGGTGTACGGAGCGGCAGATTAGGGGTTAATAATAAAATGCAGGGGTCGGCGATAGCGGGGTTGGCAGATTAGGGGTCAATAAGTGTATGGCTAGGGGTGTTTAGACTCGGGGTTCATTTTAGGGTGTTAGGTGCAGACTTAGAGAGTGTTTCCCCATAGGAAACAATGGGGCTGCTTTAGGAGCTGAACGCTGCTTTTTTGCAGGTGTTAGGTTTTTTTCAGCTCAAACTGCCCCATTGTTTCCTATGGGGGAATCGTTCACAAGCACATTTTTGAAGCTGGCCGCGTCCGTAAGCACCGCTGGTATTTAGAGTTGCAGTGGCGGTAAATTATGCTCTACGCTCCCTTTTTGGAGCTTAACGCAGCCCTTCTGTGAACTTTAAATTCCAGTGGTATTTAAAAGGTGCGGGGGAAAAAAGTATGCATAGCTAACGCACCCCTTTGGCCACAGAACTCTAAATCTAGGCAATAGTTTGTATCTAACTGCTTGATATTATACAAACAAAGTAAAATGTTTCACATCTAGATACATGATTTTCAGAGGTATTATTCACACACCTATGCTATATATTGATATATAGAGAGTTTAAGCAGACAGAATCTATTACACTGAGCAGCTGTGCTAAAGTTAACTGTGTAAGCAAGGACTTTATAATTACAGATAGAGTATTAGCTAGATAGCTTTAATCTCATAATATGACATCCTACATATTAACAGGTCCACTTGTTACAGCATTATTTCTGAATTTAATAATAGCCAGCTACAAAATATATTTGGCTAGATTAAGAGTTTTGCGTTAGAGGCTATGCGGTGCTAACGAGCAGTTTATGCTCACCACTCACTTACAGACAGCGCTGGTATTACGAGTTTTCAGAAACCCGTCGTTAAAAGACAAGAAGTGAGCGTTGAGCAAAATTTTGCTCCAAATCTCACTCCAATTCCAGCGCTGCTTAAGTCAGCGGTGAGCTGGTGTAACGTGCTCATGCACGATTTCCCCATAGGAATCAACGGGGAGAGCCATCTGAAAAAAAGTCTAACACCTGCAAAAAAGCAGCGTAAAACTCCTTAACGCAGCCCCATTGATTCCTATGGGGAAATACATTTTATGTCTACACGTAACACCCTAACATGAACCCAGAGTCTAAACACCCCTAATCTTACACTTATTAACCCCTAATCTGCCGCCCCCGACATTGCCGACACCTACATTATAATTATTAACCCCTAATCTGCGGCTCCGGACACCGCTGCCACCTACATTATACTTATGAACCCCTAATCTGCTGCCCCCAACATCGCTGAACCCTACATTATATTTATTAACCTCTACTCTGCCGCCCCTAATGTCGATGCCACTTACCTACACTTATTAACCCCTAATCTGCCGCACCAACGTCACCGCCACTATAATAAACATATTAACCCCTAAACCGCCGCACTCCCACCTCACAAACATTAGTTAAATATTATTAACCCCTAATCTGCCAGCTCTAACATCGCCGCCACCTACCTACATTTATTAACCCTTAATCTGCCGCCCCCAACGTCGCCGACACTATATTAAAGTTATTAACCCCTAAACCTAAGTCTAACCCTAAACCTAACACCCCTAACTTAAATATAATTAAAATAAATCAAAATAAATATTCCTATCATTAACTAAAGTATTCTTATTTAAAACTAAATACCTATAAAATAAAACCTAAGCTAGCTACAATATAACTAATAGTTACATAGTAGCTATCTTAAGATTTATTTTTATTTTACCGGCAAGTTTGTATTTATTTTAACTAGGTAGAATAGTTACTAAATAGTTATTAACTATTTGTATCTAACTGTTTGTATCTGACTGCTTGATATTATACAAATCAAGTACAATGTTTCACATCTAGCTACATGATTCTCAGAGTTATTATTCACACACCTATGCTATATATGTATCTAGAGAGTTTAAGTGTTTTTAAATGTGTATCATTGAATAGTTAAACCAATAAAGATAAAGTATAAATGGTTAAAAATTGTCCCTGTATTATTCAGTGAGAATGTTTCCTATATAATTGTAGGGGTAAAGCACTCTTTTTTGTTACATACTTTATAACTCATTTTTCTATCAGTCTCTTTAGTGCTATATTGCCCCCTAATAGATGCTTGTTGATTACAAAAATATTTGGCACCTATAGGTACTTACCATTAGTACTACTTTACCTACTATCTTGTTATTAAAGAGATAATCATTGAATTGGTTAGTAATAGACTCCTATAATCTAATCTTCAGAAATATAACTGATGTATCTAAGTCTGATATTTAAGAATGTCCTTATCTGGTCTGGTACTTTGAGAATCAGAAAACCAGGAAATCCAATTGTAGTATAAGTATCAGGCAACTGTATTTGTGCTTACATTGAGGATGCACATATTACAAAACCCAACATTAAACTATCCATTTCTCAAGTAGCAGATTTCTGAGGGGGGAAAAGGGCCACAAATTTGTCTAAAGATCCTTCTTAATAAAGAATCTGGAGCACCTCAATTCTTCACCTTCCTACTGTGGAGGCAAAGATAAGACTCTTATACCAGAGAGATGACAGGGATGAAAAACTCTTGCAATGTTGAGTGTCTATGCCTCCTCCTAGTGGCCAGGAGTGGAATTCTCAGGAGCAATGGCTTGTGGACTCTCACCACCTTATGAAAGAAAGGTATATTTCATGAGTGATTTACTGCTGAGAAATTAGCATTTGGAGGTTACTAAATAATAATAGTTTGAGTTTCTACAACTGGTCTTCATGACTATCCTCCTATGATCATCCTACCTCTGTATTTTATAGGCAAAAACAGTATTGCCTATTAACACTAACAAACATATTATCCTCTACAATCAATCCTAATTGCAGCTATCCCTCACTTGAATTAACCCTAACCACAGTCAAGTCCAACACAGTACAGCTAAATTGCTTAACAATGATTCAAGTCTACTAAGATATAATGGCTAACCCATTTGTTTACCTTCCTCATTTCAATACTCCCTTTACATATACATACATCCAATTTGATCTCCTCCACTTTTGTGCATCATACACTTTCTTGAATACATAGGAATTTTCATGCCACGTTGTTGTGTACAATTACTTACAGATACATTTAATAGAGAGGGCTTGAACACATTTTATTAAAACATATTGGGCTAGATGACGAGTAGAGTGGTAGTTTGTGCTGACGTTTGAGCTAATTTTTTTTGTGTTCGGTGACTCGTGCTTGTAATATGAGTTAAAAGTAAAAAGTTTGAGCTTTTGTGTTTGCAAAGTCACCGTAACCAATAGACTTTGGAAGTCATGAAAGCAAAATCACATTCCCCAGTAGACTTCAACGGTGCTGAAAATGTTGGAAAAAACACCCACAAGTCACGCAAACACAATCATGGTTATTTAAAAATGCAACATAAATTGATAATATTGCATATTTCATAATCCAATGTTCTGCACATAGTAGAATATGTTCTATTTATTTTTAAAGAGATATTTAAAGGGACAGTAAAGTAAAAAAGAATTCATGATTTAAATAGGGCATGTAATTTTAAACAACTTTCCAATTTACTTGTATTACTAATTTTGCTTTGTTCTCTTGGTATTCTTAGTTGAAAGCTAAATCTAGGAGGTTCATGTGCTAATTTCTTAGACCTTGAAGACTGCCTCTAATCTGAAAGCATTTTGACAGTTTTTCCCCACCACAGGGTGCTAGTTCATGTGTTTCATATTGATAACATTGAGCTCAGGCACGTGAAGCTCCTAGGAGTCAGCACTGATTGGCTAAAAATGCAAGTCTGTCAAAAGAACTGAATAAAGGGGCAGTTTGCAGAGGCATAGATACAAGGTAATCACAGAGGTTAAAAGTATATTATTATAACTGCGTTGGTTATGCAAAATTGGGGAATGGGTAATAAAGGGATTATCTACCTTTTTAAACAACAAAAATTCTGATGTTTACTGTCCCTTTAAATATATGTTTGATGGACTTTTGCACAAATATGTAACTATATATATACACATGATTATATATAGGTATAGATATATACAAATATAAATATATACAGTATATATATATATGTGTATATATATATATATATATATATATATATATATATATATATATATATATATATATATATATATGGAAAATTATAGAAGTAGACAAGCGCCCAAAGGCACTCCTAGTGTAATACGTTTTTTGCTAAAATATATATGTGTAACAAAAGGGGTTAATCCGTACTCACATTGTTGTACCTCATTCACTCTGAGGTCTCTTTGCAGCACTGTGTTAGTTTAAAGATGATTCTTTAGATCTGGATTCCTCCTGTCTCCCTTGTATTGGCCCAGGTATCTCACACAGTCCTTGGAAATGATATTCTCTAAATACTGTAGAATAGTACTCAAGGGCTATAAGGGGTTAAAGCTTTATGCTACTAGTAAAGAGTGCATTTTACTAGTAGCATAACGCTTTAACCCCTTATAGCCCTTGAGAATATTTTTTTCTCTACTTTCTTGTGTCATACCAATACAAACAAAAGAAATAAACATGAGAATGCCTAAATATTTGTAATTGCAACAATTTTCTGTGTGAAGTTGTGCATTATCTGATATAAATTCAGGGGTGACAATATTTTTGGCCATGACTATATATATATATATATATATATATATATATATATATATATATATATATATATATACACACACATATTTAGACATGTATATGTATGTATCTCTATATTAAAGCCCTTTGCAGTCCTTTTTTTTCCTACCAGCTGAGCCCTCATATTTTTGAGCCCTTATAACTTTTTAATGCCATTTTTTTTTATTATTATTAAATAGTGTTATTTTGACTTTTCAATTTATTGTATATGTTTTGTGACTTTTTTGACTTGCTTAACAGTTAACCAGAGATTTAAAGTTGCAGTAATCATTCTAGCATAAATCACGATGCAATACAGGTGGAATTTAAATTACACGCATCCAGCCCCTAAAAACCCAATATCGCTCACACACAAATGATAGAACTCCACTCATAATCTATCCCATTGTTTTTGCTTTTAAGTCCATTTTACTTTTTTTGTGTGTCTGACTTCTTTATCTCTCTTTCAAAAAGGGAAAGAAAATATCCACGTTGACAATAAATTATTAATTATGTATAGTAAAATAGCTTTCTTTGATTTATTAGTGTGTTAATACACACAAACACACACATACTGAGAGAGATATTAATAGTGTTTAACCTGAACCTCCCTTCCCCTTACTAATATCTACCTAGTGACTAGTTCTGTGGATAACTATTGATTATATTGAAATCACTCAAGAAACACAGAAAAATAATGTTCTCTTTTGTTATAGGAGCCAAGTTAGGGGCCAAATAAGAGTCCCTCTTCCTCACAGTCAATGAAGGACATCATTGTGAACTTGCACAATAAGATTTAGAAAATGTCATCCATGCTGAACCCTTAATAACTTTATAATTCACCCATGTTAAGCAAGATGATGTATAAATGCCATAAGTCTATAATTCATACATCCTTCTCACATACAAAAGACTTAAAGAGACAGACAACTCCAACATTTTCCTTCATAATTTGAATAGAACATACAATTTTAAACAACTTTTCAATTTACTTCTAAAGTTTGCTTTATTATATTGTTATCCTTTGCTGAAGTAACAGCATTGCACTACTAGCACATAGCTGAACACATCTAGTTAGCCAATCTCAAGAGACAAATGTGTGCAGACACCAATCAGCAGCTAGCTCCCACTAGTGTAGGATATGTGTGTATTCTTTTTCAACAAGGGATACCAAAGGAACAAAGCACATCTGAAAATAGAAGGGAATTTAAAAGACTCTTAAAATTACATGTTCTGTCTAAATCTTGCAAGCCTAATTTTGACAGTGGATGGTCCTCTAGTAGGGCTGTAACAAAATTAAGGGATAACTGAGTTGATAACTAGAGTTTGCCATGTGTGTTGTTGTTACTTTGTTGCAACTGGAGGGGCGGAGAGTGTGCTTACCTTTATAGGTCCAAGTTGCAGTGGTTCCGGCCTCTTTTCCTGCTTCCAGACTTTGAGAGGATTTTCCCGCCCACCCATCCCCGTGGAAGCAGAAGTTGGCGGCAAGGAGCTGAAGGAGGCATAGTGGTAGGGTCTCACCCCTGGCTTGAGTAGGTTTAGTTGAATCAGCTCTATAAGCCCCGGTTTTAATTTAGACCTCCTCCCTTAACCAGCGGGTTGTATGACAAGTTGGTTGGGATCACTCTCCTGGGTTGGTGGTGGTGCCCTAGCTGGCGGTTGGTCATAGCCCTGAGCGAGCAGTCTGAATGATGAGTGATGGCCCTGGGGAATCGGGGAGGGGTGACGCCCGCTAGGTGCCAGCTTAGGGGTTCCCCTCCTTGAAGTATGGCTGAAAAATTTACATCCATTCTATGCTAAGAAGTGCCATCAATCCGTGCTACACTGTAGGTACCGTATGTTGCTTTGACCGACTGTCGGTAGGGGATAGTTAGCTAGGGATAATGTGCCGCCAAAGGTTATAGAACTTTTACAAAGTTCAAGTTATAGAGTTGCCTAGGAAACTATCTAATAGTTTCAATAAAGTTTACCTTTCAATAAACGCGACTGTGACCGGTCTTTTCCCAATTCAGTTATTGTGTCTTTATTATTGTTGAGTAAGGTAAAACAGAAGGACATAATAGGATGTTTATCCCTTATGACTTTCCTGTCCTTTTAAATGTGGTTGTTATGTTATCAGTGTTAATAAAAAAAAAGGCTTGAACTATTCTCCTCCAGGATGTATACTGCATCATCAATGACATAACAAATAATAATGTGAAGTTTTAAATAACATCAATTACATCTCAGATCCATCAAATGATATCATAAATGGCATCACATATCTGATAAAGCTTAAAAAGTATACACAGAATCATATCATATTAAATAAGCACAAAAATACAGGGAGTGCAGAATTATTAGGCAAGTTGTATTTTTGAGGATTAATTTTATTATTGAACAACAACCATGTTCTCAATGAACCCAAAAAACTCATTAATATCAAAGCTGAATAGTTTTGGAAGTAGTTTTTAGTTTGTTTTTAGTTATAGCTATTTTAGGGGGATATCTGTGTGTGCAGGTGACTATTACTGTGCATAATTATTAGGCAACCATTTCAATTATGTATTTTTACCAGTGAAACCAATATAACATCTCAACATTCACAAATATACATTTCTGACATTCAAAAACAAAACAAAAACAAATCAGTGACCAATATAGCCACCTTTCTTTGCAAGGACACTCAAAAGCCTGCCATCCATGGATTCTGTCAGTGTTTTGATCTGTTCACCATCAACATTGCGTGCAGCAGCAACCACAGCCTCCCAGACACTGTTCAGAGAGGTGTACTGTTTTCCCTCCTTGTAAATCTCACATTTGATGATGGACCACAGGTTCTCAATGGGGTTCAGATCAGGTGAACAAGGAGGCCATGTCATTAGATTTTCTTCTTTTATACCCTTTCTTGCCAGCCACGCTGTGGAGTACTTGGACGCGTGTGATGGAGCATTGTCCTGCATGAAAATCATGTTTTTCTTGAAGGATGCAGACTTCTTCCTGTACCACTGCTTGAAGAAGGTGTCTTCCAGAAACTGGCAGTAGGACTGGGAGTTGAGCTTGACTCCATCCTCAAACCGAAAAGGCCCCACAAGCTCATCTTTGATGATACCAGCCCAAACCAGTACTTCACCTCCACCTTGCTGGCGTCTGAGTCGGACTGGAGCTCTCTGACCTTTGCCAATCCAGCCACGGGCCCATCCATCTGGCCCATCAAGACTCACTCTCATTTCATCAGTCCATAAAACCTTAGAAAAATCAGTCTTGAGATATTTCTTGGCCCAGTCTTGACGTTTCAGCTTGTGTTTCTTGTTCAGTGGTGGTCGTCTTTCAGCCTTTCTTACCTTGGCCATGTCTCTGAGTATTGCACACCTTGTGCTTTTGGGCACTCCAGTGATGTTGCAGCTCTGAAATATGGCCAAACTGGTGGCAAGTGGCATCTTGGCAGCTGCACGCTTGACTTTTCTCAGTTCATGGGCAGTTATTTTGCGCCTTGGTTTTTCCACACGCTTCTTGCGACCCTGTTGACTATTTTGAATGAAACGCTTGATTGTTCGATGATCACGCTTCAGAAGCTTTGCAATTTTAAGAGTGCTGCATCCCTCTGCAAGATATCTCACTATTTTTGACTTTTCTGAGCCTGTCAAGTCCTTCTTTTGACCCATTTTGCCAAAGGAAAGGAAGTTGCCTAATAATTATGCACACCTGATATAGGGTGTTGATGTCATTAGACCACACCCCTTCTCATTACAGAGATGCACATCACCTAATATGCTTAATTGGTAGTAGGCTTTCGAGCCTATACAGCTTGGAGTAAGACAACATGCATAAAGAGGATGATGTGGTCAAAATACTAATTTGCCTAATAATTCTGCACTCCCTGTAGATCTTTAAACATTGAATATTCTAGCCAAATATTTTTACTGCAAAATGTATACTTCCATATTTGGCTATGTATTATCATAATGCAGCAACACTTCAATTGCTTTGGTCTCATATTACAGTTTGTTATATATGTGTGTGTCTGAATGGAAAGCCTTTAATTAGCTGTAAAAGTAAGGAGATTAAGTATAGCAACGTACAATGCAATAGAAAGCAGACAACATATTACTGGTAATAAGAAACAATAAAATAAGATGAAAAAATATCCCACAAGAAATATAATTTCATACATTATTTTTTTCAGCAGACATTAAGAAGTGGTGGGGTACAGTTCATTTTTATCTCTTATCTCATCTAAAGAAAACTATTTCCTACTTATTGAAAATCCTCTAATGCTTAGATGTTTTGCATTCCTGTAGGAAGAAAGTTATTCCTGTAGGAAGTGTGTTAGTTATTTTAATATAATTCACTGACAAGTTTCATTATAGTTTCAATGCTTCAAATAACTCAAATAAACTGAATATCAACTAAAAAAGGATGTCAGTGGCAGCACTGTATGTTGTCATTCATTAAAAACTTATATACAGTATATATATCCTGCTATATATCCAGTTATATGAAGTTATATATCTAGCTGCATCATATTGAATACCCTCAATACTGAAATTTGTGATGGTGGATATTGCAGTTAGGGGAAAAAAAGGTGTTTTGCCCAAGTGCAATATCTTAAGACATGGCTCAGTTTATTATAGGTCGGGCAGACATGATTCACTACTGCGAGCGGATAGCAGATGCTGTCGGTATTTAAAATTGCAAATGCACTGCACAAACAACACTTGTGCAATGTCGCACACTGCTCCCTGGTAGCCAATTCGCTGCTAGTAGGGGCTGTCAGTCAATCCAATCGGATCAGATCAGGATGATTTCAATCTGCCACCTTTTAGGTGGTGGACAGTTTAAACAGCAGCGGTCTTATTACTTAACTATTGTTTCAGGCAATCGCTGCTTGGTAAATGGAGCCCATATTCTAAAAAAACCTTCTAAAGTCCAAATATAAGAAACACTCCAAGGGGTAGATTTAGCAATGTCTGTCCGACATGATATGCTGTAGCATATCATGTCTGAAAGACATCACTGAATGACGACAGCATACGCTGTCGGCATTTATCATTACACAAGCAGTTCATCAGAACTTCTTGTGCAATGCCGTCCCCTGCAGATTCGCAGCCGCTAGCAGGGGGTGTCAGTCAGCCCGATCATATAGGATCGGGCGGATTGAAAACCTCAGCCTCAGAGGCAGCGGACAAGTTATGGATCAGCGGTCCTTAGACCACTGCTTCATAACTGCTGTTTCCAGTGTTTTTTGTTAGATCTACCCTTAAATCTGAAATAACATAAAAATAAAAAGGTGACTCCTTGAGTGTTCCAATATGGTTCAACCTGTGTCCCACCAATTCCCTATTCCAAGATGGTACTCACAAGTGTAGCAGTAGCTCAGGTCACTGAACCCGTTGGTAGGAACAGCCGTAGCTGCAGCTGGTGTGTCCATTGCTGGAACTACTGAACTACTTAAAAACAGACAGCTCAGACAGTTTTAATAAGTAAAAAAAAAACTTTAATAAAGTTTCCAAATATACATATTTAAAAACAGGGTTAAAAACAGCCATGTACAAGGCAGTTTTAACCCTGTTTTTAAACAATAATTGTTGTCTTGAACTTAGTTGCCTACTAGAATGTACAGTAAGTATTGGTGTATATCCGATAAGGTACCTGAAACATCTGAATTCCCAAATAGATCATATAAAAGCTAAAGTTAACTATTCACAGCACAGATAAAAACACATATAGAAAAATAAATGAAAAGGCTTTTTTTTTTCTTTCATGTCAGCAAATTATATTTAAAGTAATGGTAAATTTGAGCATTTAAAAAAACCCTATGATTTACCATCACTTAAAGCTTTCAGTTTGTAAAAAAGGGTGCTAAAGTTACCCTTTCTGTTTGGCTTCCTTGCTAAACTCAGCGGCTTCAGCACAGTGCTCTTTTTTCAATGAAGTGACATTTGCACCTCTAAACCAATAGACGTGCTAGTCATATGGCAGTGTTCTGTATGCTACCACTGCTATTGATTTAGAGGTGGAAACAACTCATTGAGAAAAGAGCACTGTGCCATGAGCGGCCGGAGCCGCTGACTTTAGCGAGCATGACATGGCCAGAAAGGGTAAGTTTACCACCCTTTTCTTACAAACAGATGACTGAAAGTTTTGTTTATTTTTAATGATGGTAAATCCTAGTGTTTTTTAAATGCTCAGATTTACCATCACTTTAAATGAAATTCTGCACAGATAACAGAGATCAAAATGACCTGAGAAAGAAAATCTAAAATCACATATCAGATCAAAATAATTTTAGATATAGTGCATTCAAAAAAGTTTCTTTGCCTTTTTTTAGGCAGATGTCACAAATGTCATTCTTTGCTTTTTAGAAAATGTGACAAAGAAAGAAAAATAAAACGTCTTTACTTCAAAAATCTTACTTAAACTCCAAATATATAGAAGTAGCTTGGTGCTTTTCTTGTTATTTTTTCAATGAACATTTTTAAAATGAATATAGAACCAACCTCCTTAAAATGATTTTTGGGTCAGTGAATAGATGAAGTCAACCCAGGTTATTAAAAACTCTTAAAGAATTCACTGGGGAGTGCTGAAGTTAAGAAAACCTTACATTTTAAATAGAAATATAACGAAAAAGCAGATGTTTTATTTTTAAATAATCTATTTAAAACTAAAAATGCTTTCAACATGAATTTTATCCCAATAAAGGTAAAACATATGAATTTTCAAACATATATCATGAATGTTTTAACTTCAAGTCCAATTTACTTCAAGTCCAAGGGCTAGATCTATCAGTTATCGTGAACTTGGTCTTGTGCTAAGAATAACATAAAATCAGGTAATACAGACTCAACTTACAGCAAGGTGTGGAACTTACACCATGGGGCTGATTTATCAAAGTCTGGCGGACATGATACGCTGTAGCGTATCATGTCCGCCAGACATCGGTGAATGCCAACAACATACGCTATTTGCCTTTAACATTGCACAAGCAGTTCTGGTGAGCTGCTAGTGCAATGCCGCCCTCTGCAGATTCACGGCCAATCGGCTGCTAGCAGGGGGTGTCAATCAACCCGATCGTATAGGATCGGGCAGATTGATGTCCACAGCCTCAGAGGCCGCTGCTTCATAACTGCTGAAGCCTTGCGCAGAAACAGGGGCATCAGGGGCCCCCATAAGTACAGCATAAGAGTATACACAAAATTGTCACAGCTGCGGTGGTATTGATGGTTATAGTGATGGCACATGGGGAGTCAACACTATAAAAACATTGTTGTAAACACTGCTGCCATATTGTGGAGATAACTGCTTACGTCAAGGCATGCACTTCCAGTTTTACTCTGAGAGACACTAAAGTCAAAATTAAAGTTTTACAATTCAGAAAGAGCATGTAGTTTTATGAGACTTTCCACTTTACTTCCATTATCAAATTGTGCACAGTCTTTTAATATGCAGACTTTTTAAGTTCACAGTGTATACATATACTAGTCTGTGATTGGCTGATGGCTGTCACATGATACAGTGGGTTGGGAAATGGGGTGAAAAATAAATTTGTGCGAAATTTGTAAAAAAAATCTACTGCTTATTTAAAATTCAGTGTTATTGTGTTGACTTTTTATTATGTATTTGTTAATTATGCAGTTCTACTATATTTAATGGCCTTTAATGCACCAAAGATGTTCTGAGAGTGCTATCAGGGACTGTGCAACAAGCCCTCTTTGAGAGTGCAGAGTATTACATCTGCATCATTCTGCTTCTATCGTTGTTCAAATAAAGACACATCAAAGCTTAGGTTGTTCTTTGGGTTCCTCAATTTCTGAACTTTACTTTTCAAGATGTCTTTACTGTATCTCCGTGTGGTTCCTTTCCTACAGATCCATAGAGTTATCAGAAGGCTTTCATCTACAGGCTTTTTCAGAGGTCTCAGTATTATTTGGTAAAAATATTTGAGATCCAATTTCTGATAAAAACAAATGGTTGGTGGGGCACTTTTTCATTGGATATTTGTATTCACTCTATAGACAGATTGAATTGCTTCCTTTTGAGATATGGGGCTCCATTAATTAAGTGACATATGCAGCTTTGGAGCTCCTTTGTTGCATGCTTGCATGTTAAAGGGACATAAAACTGCATTTTTATTCTTTCCTGATTCAGATAAAGGTACTTTGGCTATCATACCGCACAACATATATATATATATATATATATATATATATATATATATACAGTATATATATATACGTCTGAGCTTTAGGAAGCTCCAGCAGTCTTAGCTGTTAAGTTACAGCTGAGAGCTGGAGTTCCTGATCTCCAGGTATCTGCCTGCATAAGGAACCGCAGCGCTATCAGTGCTCAAGTTCCATATGAGGCAAGATGCCAGATCATTACAGATGGTGAAACTGTGTGTGTCACCGTCTGTAATTATCATCATCTGCTGGTGCCAACGGGAGGTGTGGGAGGGAATCCAGAATGCAGGTGAGCGGTCCAGTGGTGGAGGGGGGAGGGAGGCTGCAGAAGTGGGAGGGCCCTACAATAAAAAAAATAAAAAAAAATAAAGGAAAGGGAGGTAAGGGGCAACACTACAGAAAAAAGGTGGCATGATGATGTGGGGGTGCCCTAACTAATGATGGCAAGACAGGGGGGAACCATTACACTGCAGAAAATATATATATTATTATTTTAAAAGTGTTTTATAGATACTGGCAGACAGCTCCCAGCACCTAAGATGGCAGACAATAGTTAGAGGGGGGGTTAGAGAGTTGTTTGGGAGGGGTCAGGGAGGTTGGAGAGTAAGAGGGAGGCCACACTGCAGGAAAAATATCAATAAATTGAAATATTTTATGGAAAAAAGGCATTAAATCTTCATAATGGAAGACTGTCTGCCAGAACCTAAGATAGGAATGACCAGTGGGGGGTGAGGGAGGGAAGAGAGCTGTTTGGGAAGGATCAGGTAGGGATCAGGGGGTTGGAAGTGTCAGTTGGGAGGGTAATCGCTTTACTAAAGCTAAAATTAACCTTACAAGCTACCTGATTAACCCCTTCACTGTGGAGAATAATAGAAGTGGTGCGCAGCTGCAATTAGCGGCCTTCTAATTATCAAATAGCAATGGCAAAGCCATACATATCTGCTATTTTTGAACAAAGGGGATTCCAGAAAAGTGTTTACAACCATGTGTGCCATGATTGCACAAGTGGTATGTAAATAATTTCAGTGAGAAACCCAAAGTTTTTAAAAAAGTAAAAAAAAAATGTATTTGATCGCATTAGGCAGTAAAATGGTGGAATGAGTGATAGCAAAAATGCTAGAAATTCTCCTGTATACTTTTCTATAAAAGTTTAGCTAGTTAAGGGGTTGCGCAGCTTTCCATTATACTTTTAATATCTAATTTGTTTTATTCTCTTGATATCCTTTGTTGTAAAGGATACCTAGGTAGATTCAGTAGCTGCTGATTGGTGGCTGCACATATATTCCTCATGTTATCGGCTCACCAAGTAATTCAGCTACCCAGTAGTGCATTGCTGCTTCTTTGTCAAAGGATACCAAGAGAATGAAGAAAATTAGATAATAGAAGTAAATTGGGAAGTTGTTTAAAATAGTATTATCTATCTATGTCATGAAAGAAGAAATTCAGGTTTCATGTCCTTTTAAGGAGCAGCAGTACTAACCTGTAGCTGGCAGATTAAAATCACTTCGGAAAAGTTTGACCGCTGTGATGGACAGCCCCTACTCATACGCCACTGGCCTAGTATGAGCAGGGGGTGGCATTGCACAAGCAGGTGCTTGAGGAATTTTAAATGCGGAAAGCAAATATTGTTCGTCTGGGCTTTGTTAAATGGGGCTAGTATTCTTGTTTCATTTTGGCTGTTTTAGTTTTTGGGCTTGTCATTATGAAGCTTCACTTGTAAGATTGTGCAAGACTCTCTTGGTTCTACTTGAAACTTTCAGTTATTTATGCTTATTTATTTTTCAGACCATTTAGCATTTGGAATACATTTCTTATGGATCATATTTTGTAAAGAAGAATAAATTTCTTTACACTCTTAATAGGACCATACAAAAGACTGCTCATCTCTTTTTCAAAATAGGTTCTTGTATGGACATGCATGAACTAAATAAAGTAGGAAGGGGGGTATTTAGGGGGTGCTGCTGCAGATTAGACTTCTTGGTGGCATTTCCCCCTACTCTATTGGTCAGAAACCATGCAAGCCAAGAACTGAATATGGAGCATGAGGAAACATGGTGCGTATAAATATGATGTTATATACTGCTGCTCATGGTACTGTTGCTACTCATGCCACATATATATTCTTATAAGTAAATTATCACAAGGATTTTTAAAAATACAAGGCACTACTTTATATCAAAAGTAATGCATCTAATAATTTAATTTGATTGGAATATATTAAAAATGTTCCCATCCATTTAGAATTTAGAGACCATGGCCTCTAGTTATCAACCTGTCTACTTACCTGCATTCGCCGGCCCCAATACGCTCGCCTAACATCGCCGCCACAGACCTGAATACGTTCGCCAAATTTATCAAGAAAGCTGTCAAAAAGCCGCGCACCCAGTACGGTGTGATGAGCAACGGACTGTTGTAAACTAACAGTCATCGATCTCGCTGCTCAGCGGCTTCTTCGCAGCTTTCTTGCTAGCCTGTCACTAAGCACCCACACTATACTATACTGTTTTACCCCCCCAAACCGCCGCTCCCGGAGCCCCCCGCACCTAAATAAACTTATTAACCCCTAAACCGCCGATCCTGGACCCCGCCGCAACTATAATAAATATATTAACCCCTAAACCGCCGCTCCCGGACCCCGCCGCCACTATAATAAATATATGAACCCCTAAACCGCCGCTCCTGGACCCCACTGCCACCTACATTATACCTATTAACCCCTAATCTTCTACCCCCTATACCGCCGCCACCTATATCAAGTTATTAACCCCTATCCTGCCGATCCCGGACCAGCCGCAAATAAATTAATTGTTTAACCCCTAAACCGCCGCACCCGGAGCCCGCCGCCACCTACATTACATTTATTAACCCCTATGCTGCCCCCCCTACACCGCCACCACCTACATTACATTGATTAACCCCTAATCTACCCCCTACACCGCCACCACTATATTAAATGAATTAACCCCTAAACCTAAGTCTAACCCTAATCCTAACACCCCCCTAACTTAAATATTATTTAAATTAATCTAAATAAATATTCCTATAATTAAATAAATTAATCCTATTTAAAACTAAATACTTACCTATAAAATAAACCCTAACCGCTAGATTTGGAGTTTTGTCGGTAACGACCCGAAAAACTAACGCCGGCTTTTTTCTGGCCGCACCATAAAAATAACTCTGGTATTGAGAGTCCACATAAAGGCTGCGTTAGGCTCCAAAAAAGGAGCGTAGAGCATTTTTAACGCAGCTTCAACTCTCAATACCAGCGGTGCTTACGGACGCGGCCAGCCTCAAAAACGTGCTCGTGCATGATTCCCCCATAGGAAACAAAGGGGCTGTTTGAGCTGAAAAAAACCCTAACACCTGCAAAAAAGCCGCGTTCAGCTCTTAACGCAGCCCCATTGTTTGCTATGGGGAAACACTTCCTACGTCTGCACCTAACACCCCGACATGTACCCCGAGTCTAAACACCCCTAACCTTACACTTATTAACCCCTAATCTGCCGCCCCCACTATCGCTGACCCCTGCATTTTATTTTTAACCCCTAATCTGCCGCTCCGTAAACTGCCGCTACTTACATTATCCCTATGTACCCCAAATCTGCTGCCCCTAACACCACCGACCCCTATATTATATTTATTAACCCCTAATCTGCCCCCCACAACGTCGCCTCCACCTGCCTACACTTATTAACCTCTAATCTGCCGACCGGAGCTCACCGCTATTCTAATAAATGTATTAACCCCTAAAGCTAAGTCTAACCCTAACACTAACACCCCCCTAAGTTAAATATAATTTACATCTAACGAAATTAATTAACTCTTATTAAATAAATTATTCAGATTTAAAGATAAATACTTACCTGTAAAATAAATCCTAATATAGCTACAATATAAATTATAATTATATTGTAGCTATTTTAGGATTAATATTTATTTTACAGGCAACTTTGTAATTATTTTAACCAGGTACAATAGCTATTAAATAGTTAAGAACTATTTAATAGCTAAAATAGTTAAAATAATTACAAAATTACCTGTAAAATAAATCCTAACCTAAGTTACAATTAAACCTAACACTACACTATCAATAAATTAATTAAATAAAATACCTACAATTACCTACAATTATACCTAACACTACACTATCAATAAATTAATTAAATACAATTCCTACAAATAAATGCAATTAAATAAACTAGCTAAAGTACAAAAAATAAAAAAGAACTAAGTAATATTTTTTTTTACAAACATAAGAAAAATATTACAACAATTTTAAACTAATTACACCTACTCTAAGCCCCCTGATGGAATCAGCCAATCAGAATCAAGTTCAATCCGATTGGCTGATCGGAACAGCCAATAGAATGCGAGCTCAATCTGATTGGCTGATTGGATTAGCCAATCGGATTGAACTTGATTCTGATTGGCTGATTCCATCAGCCAATCAGAATATTCCTACCTTAATTCCGATTGGCTTATAGAATCCTATCAGCCAATTGGAATTCGAGGGTCGCCATCTTGGTTGACGTCCCTTAAAGGAACCATCATTCTTCAGTTGGACGTCGCCGGAAGAAGATGGGTCCAGCTTCTATCTTTATCGGATGAAGATAGAAGATGCCGCTTGGATCAAGATGGTTGCCGGTCCGGATCGCCTCTTCTTCCCGGATAGGATGAAGACTTTGGACCCTCTTCTGGACTTCTTCAGTGGATGTCTAGCCCCCGCTTGGGTTGGATGAAGATATCGGAGCCAGGACCGATCGGTGATACCCGGTGAGGTGAAGACAAGGTAGGAAGATCTTCAGGGGCTTAGTGTTAGGTTTATTTAAGGGGGGTTTGGGTTAGATTAGGGGTATGTGGGTGGTGGGTTGTAATGTTGGGGGGGGGTATTGTATGTTTTTTTTTACAGGCAAAAGAGCTGAACTTCTTGGGGCATGCCCCGCAAAGGGCCCTGTTCAGGGCTGGTAAGGTAAAAGAGCTTTTAACTTTAGTAATTTAGAATAGGGTAGGGCATTTTTTATTTTGGGGGGCTTTGTTGTTTTATTAGGGGGCTTAGAGTAGGTGTAATTAGTTTAAAATTGTTGTAATATTTTTCTTATGTTTGTAAAAAAAAAATTATTTTTTGTAACTTAGTTCTTTTTTATTTTTTTGTACTTTAGCTAGTTTATTTAATTGTATTTATTTGTAGGAATTGTATTTAATTAATTTATTGATAGTGTAGTGTTAGGTTTAATTGTAGGTAATTGTAGGTATTTTATTTAATTAATTTATTGATAGTGTAGTGTTAGGTTTAATTGTAACTTAGGTTAGTATTTATTTTACAGGTAATTTTGTAATTATTTTAACTATTTTAGCTATTAAATAGTTCTTAACTATTTAATAGCTATTGTACCTGGTTAAAATAATTACAAAGTTGCCTGTAAAATAAATATTAATCCTAAAATAGCTACAATATAATTATAATTTATATTGTAGCTATATTAGGATTTATTTTACAGGTAAGTATTTATCTTTAAATAGGAATAATTTATTTAATAAGAGTTAATTAATTTCGTTAGATGTAAATTATATTTAACTTAGGGGGGTGTTAGTGTTAGGGTTAGACTTAGCTTTAGGGGTTAATACATTTATTAGAGTAGCGGTGAGCTCCGGTCAGCAGATTAGGGGTTAATAATTGAAGTTAGGTGTCGGCGATGTTAGGGAGGGCAGATTAGGGGTTAATACTATTTATTATAGGGTTAGTGATGCGGATTAGGGGTTAATAACTTTATTATAGTAGCGCTCAGGTCCACTCGGCAGATTAGGGGTTAATAAGTGTAGGCAGGTGGAGGCGACATTGTGGGGGGCAGATTAGGGGTTAATAAATATAATATAGGGGTCGGCGGTGTTAGGGGCAGCAGATTAGGGGTACATAAGGATAACTTTGTTGGCGGCGCATTGCGGTCGGCAGATTAGGGGTTAATAAGTGTAGGCAGATGGAGGCGACGTTGAGGGGGGCAGATTAGGGGTTAATAAATATAATACAGGGGTCGGCGGTGTTAGGGGGAGCAGATTAGGGGCACATAAGGATAACGTAGGTGGCGGTCGGCAGATTAGGGGTTAAAAAAAATTATTCGAGTGTCGGCGATGTGGGGGGACCTCGGTTTAGGGGTACATAGGTAGTTTATGGGTGTTAGTGTACTTTAGAGTACAGTAGTTAAGAGCTTTAGAAACCGGCGTTAGCCCAGAAAGCTCTTAACTACTGACTTTTTTCCTGCGGCTGGAGTTTTGTTGTTAGATGTCTAACGCTCACTTCAGAAACGACTCTAAATACCGGAGTTATAAAAATCCCATTGAAAAGATAGGATACGCAATTTACGTAAGGGGATCTGCGGTATGGAAAAGTCACGGCTGAAAAGTGAGCGTTAGACCCTATTTTGAGTGACTCCAAATACCGGCGGTAGCCTAAAACCAGCGTTAGGAGCCTCTAACGCTTGTTTTCACGGCTACCGCCAAACTCCAAATCTAGGTCTAAGCTAGCTACAATGTAACTATTAGTTACATTGTAGCTAGTTTAGGGTTTATTTTTATTTTAAAGGCAACTTTGTATTTATTTTAACTAGGTACAATAGCTATTAAATAGTTATTACCTATTTAATAGCTACCTAGCTAAAATAAATACAAAATTACCTTTAAAATAAATCCTAACCTAAGTTACAATTACACCTAACACTACACTATCATTAAATAAATTAAATTAATTAACTACAATTACCTAACATTAAATAAAATTAACTAAAAATAACTAAAGTACAAAAAAAACCTCTAAATTACAGAAAATAAAAAAATACAATAAATTTAAACTAATTACACCTAATCTAAGCCCCCTAATAAAGCCCCATAAAATAATAAAATTCCCTACCCTATACTAAATTACAAATAGCCCTTAAAAGGGCCTTTTGCGGGGCATTGCCCCAAAGTAATCAGCACTTTTACCTGTAAAAAAAAGAAATACAACTTTTTTAACCCCCCCAACATTAAAACCCACCACCCACACACCCAACCCTAATCTAAAACCCACCCAAACCCCCCTTAAAAAACCTAACACTACACCCTTGAAGATCACCCTACCTTGAGACGTCTTCACCCAGCCGGACACATGTCTTCATCCGATCCGGCCAAAAATCTTCCTCGAATCCGGGCAGAAGAGGTCCTCCAAGCGGCATCTTCGATCTTCAATCAACCGGAGCGGAGCGGGTCCATCTTCAATCCATCCTCTTCAAACACCGTCCTAACACTGAATGAAGGTTCCTTTAAATGATGTCATCCAAGATGGCGTCCCTTGAATTCCGATTGGCTGATAGGATTCTATCAGCCAATCGGAATTAAGGTAGGAAAAATCCGATTGGTTGATTTAATCAGCCAATCGGATTGAAGTTCAATCCGATTGGCTTTTTGGATCAGCCAATAGAATTGACCTTGCATTATATTGACTGATCCAATCAGCCAATCGGATTGAACTTAGGTTAATGTGTCTAATCATTAAAAAGTTGCAAAAACATTTTATAAAAGTCTACAAAAAGTCTATAAATTATTATTATTGGAAAGCTAAGTACACCCCTCACATTTTTATAAATATTTTATTATATCTTTTCATGTGACAACACTGAAGAAATGACACTTTGCTACAATGTAAAGTAGTGAGTGTACAGCCTGTATAACAGTGTAAATTTGCTGTCCCCTCAAAATAACTCAACACACAGCTATTAATATCTAAACCGTTGGCAACAAAAGTGAGTACACCCCTAAGTGGAAAAGTCCAAATTGGGCCCAAAGTATCAATATTTTGTATGGCCACCATTATTTTCCAGCACGGCCTTATCCCTCTTGGGCATGGAGCTCACCAAAGCTTCACAGGTTGCCACTGGAGTCCTCTTCCACTCCTCCATGATGACATCACTAAGCTGGTGGAAGTTAGAGACCTTGTGCTCCCCCACCTTCTGTTTGAGGATGCCCCACAGATGCTCAATAGGGTTTAGGTCTGGAGACATGCTTTGCCAGTCCATCACCTTTACCCTCAGCTTCTTTAGCAAGGCAGTGGTCGTCTTGGAGGTGTGTTTGGGGTCATTAACATGTTGGAATACTGCCCTGCGGTCCAGTCTCCGAAGGGAGGGGATTATGCTCTGCTTCAGTATGTCACAGTACATGTTGGCATTCATGGTTCCCTCAATGAACTGTAGCTCCCCAGTGCTGTCAGCACTCATGCAGGCCCAGACCATGAAATTCCCACCAACATGCTTAACTGTAGGCAAGTCACTACTTCTCACCTGGTTGCCGCCACACTCGCTTGACACCATCTGAACCAAATAAGTTTATCTTGGTATCATCAGACCACAGGACATGGTTCCAGTAATCCATGTCCTTAGTCTGCTTGTCTTCAGTAAACTTTTTCATCTTGCTCCCAGCACCTAAGATGGCAGACAATAGTTAGAGGGGGGAGGGTTAGAGAGCTGTTTAGGAGGGTTCAGGGAGGTTGGAGAGTAAGGGGGAGGCCACACTGTAGCAAATATTTCAATATATTAAAATATTTAATGAAAAAAAGGCCTTAAATCTTCATCCTGGAAGACTGTCTGCCAGAAACTAAGATGGGAATGACCAGTGGGGAGTGAGGGAGTGAGGGAGGGAAGAGAGCTGTTTGAGAGGGATCAGGTAGGGATCAGGGGGTTGGAAGTGTCAGTTGGGTGGTTAATCTCTTTACTAAATCTAAAATTAACCTTACAAGCTACTTGATTAACCCCTTCACTGTGGAGAATAATAGAACTGGTGCGCAGCTGCAATTAGTGGCCTTCTAATTACCAAATAGCAATGGCAAAGCCATACATATCTGCTATTTCTAAACAAAGGGGATTCCAGAAAAGCTTTTACAACCATTTGCACCATGATTGCACAAGTGGTATGTAAATAATTTCAGTGAGAAACCCAAAGTTTTTTAAAAAAAATTTACATTTTTTATTTGATTGCATTTGGTAGTAAAATGGTGGAATGAGTGATAGCAAAAATACTTAAAATTCTCCTGTATACCTTCCTATAAAAGACTAGCTAGTGAAGGGGTTACACAGCTTTCCATTCTACTATTATTATCTAATTTGTTTTATTCTTTTGATGCCCTTTGTTGTAAAGGATACCTAGGTAGATTCAGGAGCTGCTGATTGGGTGCTGCACATATATTCCTCATGTTATTGGCTCACCAAGTAATTCAGCTACCCAGTAGTGCATTGCTGCTTCTTTGTTTGTGGGCTTTCTTGTGCATCATCTTTAGAAGAGGCTTCCAGGACAACAGTCATGCAGACCATTTTGATGCAGTGTACGGCATATGGTCTGAGCACTGACATGCTGACCCCCCACCCCATCAACCTCTGCAGCAATGCTGGCAGCATTGATACGTCTGTTTTCCAAAGTCACCAAAGACAACCTCTGGATATGACGCTGAGCATGTGCACTCAACTTCTTTGGTCAACCATGGCAAGGCCTGTTCTGAGTGGAACCTGTCCTGTAAAACCGCTGTATTGTCTTGCCCACCGTGCTGCAGATCGGTTTAAGGGTCTTGGAAATCTTCTTATAGCCTAGGCCATCTTTATGTAGAGCAACAATACTTTTTTTCAGATCATCAGAGAGTTCTTACCATGAGGTGTCATGTTGAACTTCCAGTGACCAGTATGAGAGAGTGTGAGAGCGATAACACCAAATTTAACACCCCTACTCCCCATTCACACCTGAAACCTTGTAACATTAATGAGTCACATGACAAAATGGCTAATTGGGCCCAGTTTGGACATTTCTACTTAGGGGTGTACTCACTTTTCTTGCCAACAGTTTAGACATTAATGGCTGTGTGTTGAGTTATTTTGAGAGACAGCAAATGTACACTGTTATACAGGCTGTACACTCACTACATTACATTGTAGCAAAGTGCCATTTCTTTAATGTTGTCATATGAAAAGATATAATAAAATATTTACAAAAATGTGAGGGGTGTACTCACTTTTGTATGATAGTGTATATGTATATGTATATGTATATATATATATATATATATATATATATATATGTTTATTTCAAATCAAGTGACAGCATAAAACATCATTGGTTTCAACATCTTATAGGCTAACAGCACTACTGAAAGAAAAAGAAGGTAAGACTGCAGGTGGCTCATATGTCTTACGCGTTTCAGCTTCCTGCCTTAATCATAGACCATATTGACCCATAAATACCTGAACTCTATATATCTATTCTCTACATTTCATTGGTCCTGCAGTCTCACCTAGTACCCAATCAAACATGTAGTAGACAGGTGATGGATAATGCATTGTTTCTTAACATAGATATCTATTTCCTTTACATCATATAATGAAATACTATTCCCTGATAAACTTTTAAAGAATATATATGGATAATACTAAAATAAAAATAAAACCAAAAGAAAGTAAATGCACAGATGTTTATGATAGAGATTTAACTCTTCCATTCTCTTCACATTGCATCTAGGGATGTGAAAAAAATGTGCAAAACTCAAAACGTTGTAATACTCATAAAGCAAAGAATACACACATAAATATCTACAATTATTATAGTCACAATACTCGAATTTATGTCCCAAAACATTGCCTAACCAAATGTGTGTCTAACTCTTTAGCGCTCTAATATATATATATATAATATAAGCTACGCTACAATGAGCTGGATTTTTATCAGATACTACTATGTTATTACATAATTAATACAAAAATCTAACTTGCAAGTAACAGTATCTCATTCTAATAGTATCCAAAATATATAGCTTAAATTATCCTTGGGCACATATTTATCAAAAATTAATTACATCTATCTCTATGTTCATGCCTAAGGGTTGTCTAGTTTTCAAAACAATCTGTCACCACCCTTAGGTCATTTGCGTATCTGGTCAATAACCATCCATGAAAATGTGCTCATATCTTTATCATGCACATTCACAAAGTGTTTAGATGCACCTGTGGCATGACTATCATGCTCTATGTCATTTATGTGTGCACACACCCGCTCTCTAACCTCCCTCGAGGTACATCCAACATATTGTTTTTTACATTATGAGCACGTGATCACATAAATCACATAGTTTGATTTACAGTTTGTACACTGATAATGGCAATATACCTTTTGTGTTACATTTGACTGGAATGTTTTACCAACAGTCACATAGCTACATGCCTTACAGGTGCTTCTGCCACATTTAAAATGACCCTTGGTGGTTAACCAGCTACTTTTAGGTGCCGGTTTTCTTATCATTGATGGTGAGACCATATTACCAATAGTAAAATTTCTACATGATATGCAAAAACAACCATTCTTGACTTCGTCTTTAAGGTCATCATCTGCTAACAAAATTGGGAAATTCTTACGTATTATGTTGTAGACTGCATAGTATTGAGAGCTGTAAGTAGTTACAACATTAGGTCTATCTTTACGTTCCTCTCTTTTTGGTTTATCATCCAATAGGGCCGAATCATGTCTGAATCATACCCCCTGTCAAGAAATCTTGACCTTAGTAGCTCGCTCTCATGCAGGAAGCTGTCATCACTAGAGCAATTCCTTCTCAAATGTAGAAACTGACTCTTTGCTATACAATAGTTTGTATGCTTAGGATGACATCCTCCTGCCTGTAAGAGTGCATTAGATGAGATTGGCTTCCTATAGAGTGTAGTCTTTATTTTCCTAGTCCTAGGGTTACCTATCAGTGTTATAGCTAGATACGGTATCTGTTCCCTGTCAAAGGATGAGGTCAATTCTAAATCTACCTAATTTTCATTCAGAAAGTCAACAAATCTTTTACTCTCCTCTTCGGACCCTTACCAAATAAATAGGAGGTCATCAATAAATCTCTTGTAACCCACAATTAACTCTGAGAATGGGTTGAGGTCTGTATACACATGGGTAAGCTCCCACCAGCCTATGAAAATGTTTGCATAAGCTGGGGCGAATTTTGCTCCCATGGCCGTTACTCATCGTTGTAAGTAAAATGTACCCCCAAACTCAAAGTAATTGTGGGTTAACAAAAATTCCAAGACTCTCAAAATATATTCAATCAGCTCAGTAGAGTAATTAGTCAATCTTCACAACATAAATTCTACTGCTGTTATACCTTTGTGTCATGTGGAATAGCAGAATAAAGTCCTACTACATCCACAGTTAGCTATCCCATATTTTCATCCAATGTTGTGTCTTCTAATTATCTTAGTAGATGTTTAGTATCCCTAAGTAATGAAGGTAACTTGTACACTATTGGTTGTAGTAAAGACTCTAACCAATTTGACAAATTCTCAAATAGGGATCCAATCCCTGAGACTATAGGGCGACCTTTTACTTGTGTCAGTGTTTTATGTACCTTTGGCACTAATGACTTGTCCACATACAGGTCATGAAATGTATTATCATCAAAGATACCCATATATTTACAATCATCTAACAGCTCCTTATGTAGTTGTGGGATCACCGGTAAGTTTAGTATACACCAAAGTACCCAAAACTACAATGGAGCCCCCCTTATCGGACTGCTTAATAGTTATGTCCTCTGTCTGTTGTAAATTGCTTAATGCCCTTTTCTGTTCCTCTGACAAGTTATTGGTTTGTTTGGTATTTTTTAGGCTCAATGCTTTTAAATCCTCCTCTATCATCTTATGGAAAGATTCCAATGCATGACCCCTAATCTGTGTGGGTTAAAAGATGGACTTTGGCTTATATCCATTTATGCTAATATTTCTTTATGTCTACTTCTGCACTCTCTACCTCAAGTGAGTGCAGGGACAAAAAATGTTTAGCCTCTGTGAAGCTGAAATAATCATGTTGGGGACTTGTGTCCTTTGGAATAACAATTTCATGTAAGAGAGTTGGATTATGTTTATAAAACTTTTTAATAGTTAAACCTCTAATGAATCTATTCAGATCCATTATGGTTTCAAAAATATCAAAATGTGTAGTTGGCACAAAGTTTAGTCCTAGGCTTAAGACTGATATTTCAGCTTCTGTTAATGGTAACTTTGATAGATTTATGACATTTGTTCCCTGTATTTGTTCTGTCCCCTCTTTAGGGAATAGTAATCTTTCTGAAAACCCCAATGTACTATGGGTGTTTTTATCATTATCCCTCCTCTTCCTTGGTTTCTTCCTCTGCCTCCTCCTCTTGTTTGGTGTTGTACCAAATGAAAAATTCCCTGTATGTTGGTGACATTTGATTAGTCTGACTGACTCTGTTTGTATTTGTTACCGTTCTATACTTTTGCCTAAGCTACTACTTTTTTGTCGAACCACTGGCTCTGTATACTCTATCGCTGGCACCTGTGCTATGCTATTATCACTAGTACTTGCTAAAGGTACTAACTGCAATTTAAAGCTACAGTCATTGTGTTAGTCTTTGTGTCATCCTCTGTTATCCCGACATAAAGGAAACAAAATCAGAAAGTTAATCTTCCTCATTGGACTCCAGATCTGTTTCTGAAATTGTGACTTTCTTCTGATGGTGCTTCTACTCATCAGTTTTATTGCCATGCTGTTGAAGTCTCTGCCTCCTTTGTCTAAAGCCTTTCCTAGGCTGCCAGTTATATACTCTGTTGGTCGAGTAATCTTCAGAGTCTCTAGTATACTTTCTAAACTTTGTCACATCCAGTTCTTTCTTAGCTCTATCAACTGTTCCCTGTAACACGCCATCCAACGTGGGGTAGTCAAGATGTTCAATAAGCATATTCATTTCTTTTTGTAGATTCTCTATATATTATGGCTTTAATTAATTTTTCCTCTTTATACTTTATAATGAGTGACATAAACCTCAGTGAGCACTCAGATAGTATCTCATTTCAATCTAAGTGAAATTTTTCATCTGTGACCAGAAATGTAGGAAACTTTCTCAGCCGTTAACCTCTAGGAATCATTTGTAAGGAGGCATATTTCACTAGAGAGCGTTTTTATCCCACCAGAGTTTATAATCTTTAAGCAACACCTTTTCCATAGACATAAAAACAGCTGTAATATCCAATTTATTCAGTTTCTTAACAAAGGTGTCTTCAATGCTTGGTCTGTCACCTTCTAGATTGGCTACTGTCTGTAATGAATAGTAGTGCTGTGCCATTGTAAGATAACTTTTCAGATGTACATGTGTAATTATTGATGTATTTATATATACGGTCACTAAAACAGTCATTCATAAACAACTTATGAGAATTGTAAATCCTCTCCACCACCCTGTAATATGTATGTATGAATACAGGATAACAAAACTTAGAGGTCCGGATTAAAGTATGGATATGTATAAACCGGGAGTTACTCCTGAGTAATAGGATTAGTATGCCAAAATAAAAGAGGTATGGAGATCACTCTACCGGAATATCCTGTCCTAACCCCAAATAGTGACCCATTCATATGATAAAGGTCTCCAGAGTGAGCCAATTTACCAAATACATGGACACTATACTGCTCGGCAATCAGGACATAACAATCCCTCACTTGTCACAGTTCACGGTTACCGAATTCAATGGTGTTATGGTACTCACACTGCCTTCCTGTTGGCTCTACAATACTCTGCTTCTATCCGATCCGCTGCTGTGCTCTCCCTTGTGTCTGTAGGTCCGTGTAGTCAGTGTGTCAATCCAGGCGACCACTTATGACGTCACTCACCCGGCTCCCTTTCCCCTCTGTTCAGGTGGTGAGGTTTAAAACAGATGGATCAAGCCAGCCGTTAATGATCTCCATCGCCAGAAGTTAAGTAAAATTCAAAAAGAAGGCAAGATGGCTCAGAATTCAAGTGTTTTTTTCAAATCAATGACAGCATAAAAACATGGTTGGTTTCAACATCTTATAGGCTAACAGCACTACTAAAATAAAAGGAAGGTAAGACTGCAGGCGGATCATCTGTTTTATGCTTTTCAGCTTCCTGCCTTAATCATAGACCATATTGACCCATAAATACCTGCACTCTATATATCTATTCTCTACATTTCCTTGGTCCTGCAGTCTCACCTAGTACACAATCAAAAATGTAGTAGACAGGTGACGGATAATGGATTGTTTCTTAACATCAATATCTATTTCCTTTACATTATATAATGATATACTCTTCCCTGATAAACGTTCAAAGAATATATATGGATAATACTAAAATAAAAAGAAAACCTAAAGAAAGTAAATGCACAGACGTTTTTTTTGGTAGGAATATCTATTTAAAAATACTTAGAACATATTCCCTTATGTGAAGAAAATTTGAATGTGAAATATTTACAGTAAATACAAAGTTAAACACTTTATTAAATATGAATATTGCCTAAATAGGATTTTACATGCTTTCAGCAACTTGACTTACAAAGGGCTACACTGTATATATATATATATATATATATATATATATATATAAAAAACAAACAGCAAGAATTGCACTCACAGGTCTTTTACAGAATAAGTAAACAATTACTTTAATGTAACGTTACATTAAAGTAATTGTTTAATTATTCTGGAAAAGACCTGTGAGTGCAATTCTTGGTGTTTGTTATCGATTACAATTTTGCACCCAGGCGGTTGTCACTTTATGGGCTGAGCTGGAATTTGGATGTTTATATATATATATACTAGTCCTAAAGCCTGTGCCCCATATGTCATTACCCATTGTGTATCCTTAGTGCCCCCTTATGTCATTCTCTCTCTCTCTCTCTCTCTCTCTCTCTCTCTCTCTCTCTCTCTCTCTCTCTCTCTCTCTCTCTCCTTAGTGCCCCATATGTCATTACCCATTGTGTATCCTTAGTGCCCCCTTATGTCATTATTACCCATTGTGTATCCTTAGTGCCCCCATATGTCATTATTACCCATTGTGTATCCTTAGTGCCCCCTTATGTCATTATTACCCATTGTGTATCCTTAGTGCCCCTATATGTCATTATTACCCATTGTGTATCCTTAGTACCCCCCATATGTCATTATTACTCATTGTGTATCCTTAGTGCCCCATATGTCATTACCCACTGTGTATCCTTAGTGCCCCTTATGTCATTATTACCCATTGTGTATCCTTAGTGCCCCCTTATGTCATTATTACCCATTGTGTATCCTTAGTACCCCCTTATGTCATTATTACCCATTGTGTATCCTTAGTGCCCCTTATGTCATTATTACCCATTGTGTATCCTTAGTGCCCCTTATGTCATTATTACCCATTGTGTATCCTTAGTACCCCCATATGTCATTATTACCCATTGTGTATCCTTAGTCCTCGCGCGCCTCTGTCTTTCAGCTGAGCTGCCGGGTCCTCGCGCGCCTCTGTCTTTCAGCTGAGCTGCCGGGTCCTCGCGCGCCTCTGTCTTTCAGCTGAGCTGCCGGGTCCTCGCGCGCCTCTGTCTTTCAGCTGAGCTGCCGGGTCCTCGCGCGCCTCTGTCTTTCAGCTGAGCTGCCGGGTCCTCACGCGCCTCTGTCTGTCAGCTGAGCTGCCGGGTCCTCGCGGCAAGAGTTTGTCTGAACTGCGCATGACGGCTTCAGACAAACTCTTGTCTTTTATTATATAGGATATATACTGTATATATATATATATATATATATATATATATATATATATATATATATACCATCATGATTAAAAATATTGGCAACCCTGCATTTCTGTTTGAAAATGCAACACTTCGCCCAGAAAATTGTTGCAATTACAAATGTTTATGCATTCTCATGTTTATTTATTTTGTTTAAATTGGTATCACACAAAAAAGTGGAGAGAAAAAAGCCAAATCTGACACATTCCACACAAAACTCCAAAATTGGACTGGACACAATTATTGGCACCTTCTCGAAATTGTAAGAAATAATTGCATTCCAAGTTTGTGATGCTCCTGTAATTTGTAATTAAACTCACCTGTATAAATTAACAGGTGCTGACAATATAGAAATCACACTGGCAACCAGTTAAATGGTGAAAAATGTACTCAACCTTTCTGTTGTGTGCCTCTGTGTGCCACACTGAGCAGGGAGAAGAGGAAAAGCAGCAGAGAATTGTCTAAGGATTTGAGAACAAAAATTGGGGAAAAGCATACATGGCTGTAAATACCTATATACACATATAAATACATAAATACATATGTACACACACACACACACACACACAAATAAATATATGCATGACCTAGAGCTCTAAAGTTGGCTATCCGACGTGCATTAAATTGCGCTCAAGTGAATTAGTTTACTTAAATTTGTAATATGCATGCTAGTTCTGACGAAACAAAAGATCCGCGATAAACCCCTTGTCACTCTCACGCAACAGTTAGCACACGGCTTGTAATCTAGCCCTATGTAGATCCTGACAGAAAATACATAAATACATACTCTTCCTTATCTCTTCAACTACATTGTTTAGCCTAAAATTGAAAATGAATCTTTTCAATCCCTAAAGTTTAACATTTTAATTACCCATACGCCGTGTACTTTTTAAAAATAATTTTCAAAAAATAAAATGTGATCTTAAAAAAAATATAATAATCCTCATATTTAACTTTCCATGTTAAATAGTGATCTTTACACTAAGAAAAACATGCTTTTCACATTTTTACAGTACACTGCCTTATATGACAACATACTGATTCTATTAAGCTATGTTACTCCTCTTATGTTAGTGTTTTGACATAGATAATTGGCAATACAAGAAATGATCAATGCAAATTATTGCACCCAAAAATTGCACATAAGCAACTTGTAGCATATGGCTCATTAGTGTTATTGTTATTCAATTATATAGTACCAACATATTCTGAAATAATATGGCAATAGGTGTATTATCATAGAATTCTGTGAAAATTAACTCAGGTCCATAAATGTTTACATGGACAACAAAGGAATAACATTACGAATCTGAAACAGGATGAGAAAAAGATTTTGGTCAAAACCGTGGGAAAAATGGCTGTCAATCAAACTAGGCAACTGCCCTCCTAAAACTTCCTTTGAAATTCACTCAGTAACTTCTGGCATTCTCAGATATAGGGGCATATTTATGATTGTGCAAGCGGACATGATCCGATATAGCGGATCATGTCCACTGCACATCGATAAATGCCGACAGCATACGCTGTCGGCATTTATCATTGCACCAGCAGTTCTTGTGAACTGCTGGTGCAATGCCGCCCCTGCAGATTTGCGGCCAACGGCCGCTAGCAGGGGGTGTCAATCAACCCGATTATATTCAATCGGGTTGTCTTCTGGTGATTTCTGTCTGCCGCCTCAGAGCAGGTGGACAGGTTATGAAGCAGTGGTCTTTAGAAACACGGGGCATCAAGCTCCATACAGAGCTTGAAAAATATATGCCTGGGGCATCAAGCTCCGTACGGAGCTTTATAAATATGACCCATAATCAGTGAACTGCATGAAAAAAAAAAATGCTAAAGCCACAAGCTTCCCAAATAACACATACATTGATCTAATCTAAGCACAGATATTGTGTGTCCTTGTATGGAATCTTGGCTCTTCCAAACCCTGTTATCTGTTGAATTAAAAAGGTAGCAAAGCATATAAACATTTATTGAAAACAAGACAACAAAGCTGAATGACCTGTCAGAATATTAATTGTTCTTCCAGCTGAAAGTAACTGGACTCACAACTGCCTGTGGATGGTTGATTATTTATGTTTGATCGCTTGTAAATTCCCTTATTGCAGAAGATGTTGTGCATTGCACTGGGCAGTGTGCATTGCTACAACAACATATGTTCACATTTTTGAAGTGAACATTTTATAAGTGAGGCATTATGAAAGAATTATACAAGAATTGTACTCAGTACTCACCACAGTGCTGCTTATTAAGACAACATGCTGCCTACTCTCATCTGCTGAAGAAATGCACACTACATCAAGCTAACCCTATTCTCTCTCTTCTGCTTTCAGGTATGTGAATAGAGTCCCTGTCAATCTGCAAACTATTCACTGCACTCTGGTGTTTTTCCTCTCCTGTGACTCTATTTTGGTACGTGAAAAGAGTCCCTGTCAATCTGAAAACTATTCACTGCACTCTGGTGTTTTTCCTCTCCTGTAACTCTCTTTTCGTATGTGAATAGAGTCCCTGTCAATCTGCAAACTATTCACTGCACTCTGGTGTTTTTCCTCTCCTGTGACTCTATTTTGGTACGTGAAAAGAGTCTCTGTCAATCTGCAAACTATTCACTGCACTCTGGTGTTTTTCCTCTCCTGTAACTCTCTTTTTGTACGTGAATAGAGTCCCTGTCAATCTGCAAACTATTCACTGCACTCTGGTGTTTTTCCTCTCCTGTGACTCTATTTTGGTATGTGAATAGAGTCCCTGTCAATCTGCAAACTATTCACTGCACTCTGGTGTTTTTCCTCTCCTGTGACTCTATTTTGGTACGTGAAAAGAGTCCCTGTCAATCTGCAAATTATTCACTGCACTTTGGTGTTTTTACTCTCCTGTAACTCTCTTTTGGTACATGAATAGAGCCCCTGTCAATCTGCAAACTATTCACGGCACTCTGGTGTTTTTCCACTCCTGTGACTCTCTTTTGATATGTGAATAGAGCCCTTGTCAATCTGCAAACTATTCACTGCACTCTGGTGTTTTTCCTCTCCTGTGACTCTATTTTGGTACGTGAATAGAGTCCCTGTCAATCTGCAAACTATTCACTGCACTTTGGTGTTTTTCCTCTCCTGTATGTCTCTTTTGGTAAGTGAATAGAGCCCCTTTCAATCTGCAAACTATTCACTGCACTCTGGTGTTTTTCCTCTCCTGTAACTCTCTTTTGGTATGTGAATAGAGTCCCTGTCAATCTGCAAACTATTCACTGCACTCTGGTCTTTTTCCTCTCCTGTAACTCTCTTTTGACACGTGTATATGTATATTGAGCAAATGATTTGAGGTTGATAATTTAGTCCTGCATTTGTTGTACTGTTATCCAATGTCTTACATCTAATGTTTCGTTAATTGCCATGTGATGTTCAATCCTTATCAATACTTGCTATTATTCTTAAACTTATAGCTGTCTTATGCCATAGTTTCAACCTCCTCCAATTTTACTGTCTGTTTACTTAACTTATCTCACCCTGACCACACCAGAATTTAACTTTCAAATTGGCCCTTCATTTGTCTTTGATTTATCAATCAAGTAATTTAGTGGACACAGCTGACTTCCCTGCCTATATATTTAACATTAGCTTGGGCTGTGCATTGCACTGGGCAGTGTGCATTGCTACAACAACATATGTTCACATTTTTCAATTGAACATTTTATAAGTGAGGCATTTAGAAAGAACCATACAAGAATTAAGTGAACATTTTATAAGTGAGGCATTAAGAAAGAATTATACAAAAATGAAGTGTACATTTTATAAGTGAGGCATTAAGAAAGAATTAAACAAGAATTAAGTGAACTTTTATAAGTGAGGCATTAAGAAAGAATTATACAAGAATTGAACAAGGATTGGGCAAGGGGCAAGACACAAGGCAAGTACTTTTTTTAATATTACATTCTATGTATCTCTTCGTTTCCTTATGCAATTGCTGCTGTAATACTGTGTCTTATGTGTTTAATTGGTTCCTACTTTTTTAAAAATGCTCAATATATACATAATCCATTTTGCTACCTCTTGTCTCTATAACAAACTACATTATTCAAGTACTTCTTCTCCCTCTCCACCTGCACTGTTCATTAGCCCATCTCTCTTAAACTCACCTTACTTTTGTACTCACAAACTTTACCTATTCCTAAACACTCTCTCTTGCCCCTGCACCTGTCATTACTGCAAATCTGTATCTCATTTCATGTCACTGTCCCTCTTGCTTTTACTAACTGCTGGTGACATCTCCCCTAATCCTGGTCCTCAACAACTACCTAGCCATGCACATCCATGTGTACATCCCATAGACTCAGAAAACAAAACTCTGCCAACCTTACTCTCGTTCCTCTTGCATCTAAAGCCACTACCCCTTTAACTTGTGCACTCTCGAACTTTCATTCTGTTTGCAACAAGCTCACTTCTATACATGACCTCTTTATCTCCCGCTCCCTTAACCTTCTGGCCCTAACAAAAAACTCCACCCTTACATCCGTCCTTGACAATCTGGCCCCTCTTACTATAGCTTGGAAATCACACACTCATACTCAGCCCTGGCATACTCCTCTGACACAGTACCTACGCAGACGTTCCCATACTGCTGAGCGGCACTGGAGAAAATCTTGGAGTTCAGCTGATTTTCTTCATTACAAATTCATCTTGAACTCCTACAATTCTGCCCTTAATCTCTAAAAGCAACATTATTTCTCTACTCTTATCTCTAATCTTTCTTCAAACCCAAAACGTCTATTCTCCACTTCCAATACTCTTCTCCGTCCACCCCCACATCCTAATACAACTTCACTGTCAGCTCAGGACTTTGCTAGCCACTTCAATAACAAAATTTACTCCATCAGAAATGAAATCAGCTCTCAACATAATTCCATTCTCTCACCCCCTCAAACGCTCGCAACCAACCACAACCCATATAGCCATAAACTTAGCTCTTTATCCCCTGTTACTGAGGAAGAAGTTTTGGCACTTATACTGTGCTCTCACCTCATTACCTGTCCCCTTGACCCAATCCCCTCACAGCTACTTCCCTCCCTCTCTTCTACCCTTACCCCTTTACTCACACACATTTTCAACCTCTCCCTCAGCACCAGTATATTTCCCTCATCTCTGAAATATGCACTGGTTACACCTATCCTCAAAAAAACCTTCCCTTAATCGAACCTCCCCATTCAACTATCGCCCTATTTCCCTCCTCCTTCTTGCCTCAAAGCTTCTCGAAAAACTAGTATATGCACGCTTATCCCATTTCCTTACATAAAATTCCCTCCTTGACCCACTGCAATCTGGATTTTGTCCCCATCACTCCACAGAGACAGCAATCATTAAGGTTACCAACGACCTACTTACATCAAAATCAAAAGGCCACTTCTCTCTGCTTATCCTCCTTGATCTGTCCGCAGCCTTTTATACTGTTGATCACACTCTTTTGATCCAAACCCTCCAATCCTTCAGCATCTGTGACACAGCCTTCTCGTGGTTCTCTTCCTACCTGTCAAACCATACCTTTAGTGTAGTCTTCTCTGGGGCCTCCTCTGCCCCATCACCACTTTCTGTCGGGGTACCGCAAGGCTCTGTCTTTTTTTAGGTTCCCTAATAAAGTCCCATGGTTTCCAATATCATTTGTATGCCAACAACACCCAAATCTAATTCTCTGCACCAGATATATCTCCTTCCTTGCTAACCCGTGTCACTAACTGTCTTGCTCACATCTCTTCCTGGATGTCCTCTCACTACCTCAAGCTAAATCTCTCCAAAACTGAGCTCTTTATTTTCCCCCTTCTTCCAAAATCTCCACCCCCATCTCTCTATAATTGTTGACAACTCCATTATTACCCCTACACCACATGTCCGATGTCTCGGGGTCACATTTGACTCAGGTCTTTCTTTCACTCCTCACATTCAATTCCTTACACAAGACACAAATAATATTTTAATCCACTCTCTCATCCTTTCCCTCCTCGATTATTGCAACTCTGTCCTCTCTGGTCTCCCCAGCTGCCACATAGCTCCTTTACAATCCATAATGAATGCCTCTGCCTGACTCCTCTTCCTTACATGTCGCTCTTCATCTGCTGCACCTCTCTGCCAATCCCTTCACTGGCTTCCTCTTGCCTCTAGGATTAAACACAAAATTCTCACTCTGACATACAAAGCCCTCAACTGCACTGCTCCCTCCTAAATCTCAGACCTTGTCTCCAGATACTCTCCCTCCCGTCCCCTTCGCTCTGCTCATGACCTCCTACTCTCCTCCTCTCTTGTTACCTCATCAGACTCCCGTTTACAGGACTTCTCCAGACTGGCTCCCATCTTGTGGAACTCACTGCCTCACTCCACAAGACTCTCCCCTAGTTTTGACAGCTTCAAATGCTCCCTAAAGATTCTACTGTTCAGGGATGCATACAACCTACACTAACCTTTCTTTATACCAGTTCCTCTCCTCCATTGCTATTCCCTGAACCCCCTTAGCATGTATGCCTAAGAGTCCAGCTGTTTGTAGGTCACCTTCTTAAGAGCTGACTGCAAAAGTATGACTCTTGGCAGGGCCCTCTACCCATTTGATCCCTATAATTGTTTAGTTGTAATAATAAAGATGTTGCTGGTGCAAAATGTGACAGAATTGAGTTCCTGCCTATATTCTTTCACTATACAACCCCGGTTCAAGTGTTCATTTAACCCTCTGATCAGATAAATATATATATATATATATATATATATATATATATATACAGTATATATATATATATATATATATATATATATATATATATATATTAGTAGTAGTATGGTTATCCTATGTATTATAAGCTGATAAACAATCTAGACTGGCTACGTTTTTAAATTTTGACATCTAGTAATTTTGTAATAATTGGTATTAAATTGCAAAAAGCATTGTGGATCGGTGACATAATGCAATAATACATGCAATAATAATTTTCTTACGGCTAGATTTGGAGTTTTGTCGGTAACGACCCGAAAAACTAACGCCGGCTTTTTTCTGGCCGCACCATAAAAATAACTCTGGTATTGAGAGTCCACATAAAGGCTGCGTTAGGCTCCAAAAAAGGAGCGTAGAGCATTTTTAACGCAGCTTCAACTCTCGATACCAGAGTTGCTTACGCAAGCGGCCAGCCTCAAAAACGTGCTCGTGCACGATTCCCCCATAGGAAACAATGGAGCTGTTTGAGCTGAAAAAAAACCTAACACCTGCAAAAAAGCCGCGTTCAGCTCCTAACGCAGCCCCATTGTTTGCTATGCGGAAACACTTCCTACGTCTGCACCTAACACCCTAACATGTACCCCGAGTCTAAACACCCCTAACCTTACACTTATTAACCCCTAATCTGCCGCCCCCGCTATCGCTGACCCCTGCATATTATTATTAACCCCTAATCTGCCACTCCGTAAACCGCCGCTACTTACATTATCGATATGTACCCCTAATCTGCTGCCCTAACATCGCCGACCCCTATATTATATTTATTAACCCCTAATCTGCCCCCCACAACGTCGCCTCCACCTGCCTACACTTATTAACCCCTAATCTGCCGACCGGACCGCACCGCTATTATAATAAAGTTATTAACCCCTAATCCGCCTCACTAACCCTATAATAAATAGTATTAACCCCTAATCTGCCCTCCCTAACATCGCCGACACCTAACTTCAAACATTAACCCCTAATCTGCCGACTGGAGCTCACCGCTATTCTAATAAATGTATTAACCCCTAAAGCTAAGTCTAACCCTAACACTAACACCCCCCTAAGTTAAATATAATTTTAATCTAACGAAATAAATTAACTCTTATTAAATAAATTATTCCTATTTAAAGATAAATACTTACCTGTAAAATAAATCCTAATATAGCTACAATATAAATTATAATTATATTATAGCTATTTTAGGATTAATATTTATTTTACAGGTAAATTATTATTTATTTTAACCAGGTACAATAGCTATTAAATAGTTAAGAACTATTTAATAGCTAAAATAGTTAAAATAATTACAAATTTACCTGTAAAATAAATCCTAACCTAAGTTACAATTAAACCTAAAACTACACTATCAATAAATTAATTAAATAAACTACCTACAATTACCTACAATTAACCTAACACTACACTATCAATAAATTAATTAACTACAATTCCTACAAATAAATACAATTAAATAAACTTGCTAAAGTACAAAAAATAAAAAATAACTAAGTTACAAAAAATAAAAAAATATTTACAAACATAAGAAAAATATTACAACAATTTTAAACTAATTACACCTACTCTAAGCCCCCTAATAAAATAACAAAGCCCCCCAAAATAAAAAAATGCCCTACCCTATTCGAAATTACTAAAGTTCAAACCTCTTTTACCTTACCAGCCCTGAACAGGGCCCTTTGCGGGGCATGCCCCAAGAAGTTCAGCTCTTTTGCCTGTAAAAAAAAAATACAATACCCAAGCCCCCCAACATTACAACCCACCACCCACATACCCCTAATCTAACCCAAACGACCCTTAAATAAACCTAACACTAAGCCCCTGAAGATCTTCCTACCATGTCTTCACCTCACCGGGTTCAACGATCTGTCCAGAAGAGCTCCTCCAATGTCCTGATCCAAGCCCAAGCGGGGGGCTGAAGAGGTCCATGATCCGGCTGAAGTCTTCATCCAAGCGGGGCAGAAGAGGTCTTCCATCCGATTGAAGTCTTCATCCAAGCGGGATCTTCTATGGTCATCCATCCAGAGCGGAGCGGCAGGATCCTGAAGACCTCCGACGCGGAACATCCATCCTGGCCGACGACTGAACGACGAATGACGGTTCCTTTAAATGACAATAATACTAGGGTCATGAAACCCAATAGGGGGCACTGTAGTGTGTGATATGTAATTAGCCGCCGTACTTCAATAAACAATTATAAGTTAATTGCCAAGTACATATACATAAAAATATATATAAACACACATATATATATATTATTGAAATAATTGCCTATAATATTCAGCAATTGATGTATAGAACCATTAGTAAGGCATATGTATCAAAGTCCCAAACCGTGGATGGATCACACCCAGATGGAAAACAGTCCAATATAATCCTGTAGTATGTGTTCTAAATAAACTTGAGGCCGCACTCTAACTTCACCCTCCACAGGTCAGCAAATCTAGGATAAAAAATAAGGAAAGAGGCGCCGTATGTGTGAATCCATAACCATAAGCATCAAAAGAAAGAAGGACAAGTGCAGGGTACTCACAATATATGAAGGCACTCAGATGTGCCTATAGAGGCAGGCTGGTATTCACAGCACACCAGCTAGCTGTATAAGGCACTCCAGAGGATCGTGCGGTAGAATTCAGATGGTCAATCCAGCAGTATAAGGCTCAGGAGCTGAGTGCAAAGAAGACAAAAGGGCGCACAAACTGTGTGAATCTGTAAGGACCCAATAGTCAGTTAACAACCAGTGCAGGGTACTCACATTCTGTAGAGACACTCAAATGTGTCAATAGGGGCAGGCTGGCTTTCACAGCAAACCAGCTGGCTGTGTCATATAAGCAGCAGGAAGAATCCCCAGCAGACAGGATACAGGATAGACAGGTAGCTCAGATAATGTAATAATCAAATAGAGATGAGGATATATGATAAAAATGGGTTTAATAATAATAAAAACAGTTTTAAAAAATAACATATATCACTCATCTATTATGAGTAACAGCATGCAACGCGTTTCTCGGCATACACCGTTTCATCAGGCATGTATTCTGTTCTAAACATACATCTTAAATAGACCTGAGCTACCTGTAACTCCCCCCCCTTACAAAACCAAAAGAGCCAATCACAAAAGCCCTTTGTTTAATTGCTCATAAGTTGTAGCACCTGGACACATCTCATGACACTCCCCAATATGTGAGATCCGTTATACAAAAAACACAAAATATATATGAATATTGTTAATTAAATGTTATACTGTACCTCAATGGATGAAAAACCAGAGCGATGTATATATTAATAGTAAAACAATTTGGGGAAAGCTGGAATAATAGGTGGATTATTGTTATTATTATATTATTATAAATACACACTAGATCAACTGTGTAGATCCACCTATATGTGACCACACTTATTCTGGCGTACGCCACCAAATCACATAAGCCATTCATATCTATCTTTCTGCTATGTCTGTTATATAGCTCAGATAACATAAATGATATATTCATATATTCGTATCTAAGTCTCTCTACTTCTTGTCGAGTGTTTAAATGTGGATCCTTACACATTGTCCCAATGGTATTAATCGAATCTTGTGCCTATATTATTAGCAATCTCCAGACAGATCGTGCTAACACGGCATATACCCTAATTGTATGGCGTCTGACGTGGGAGTAAGCGATAGGCCGGTTAACCCCCACCTCCCGGCCAATCAAATAACGACAGCAGCTACACACCTCTGTCTATACATACGCCATTGTTTCAATCGGCTTCCGGCAATAGCATATAAAATTAATGTCTCCCCAGAACTCACCATTGTGGAACAGCACCCACCTAGAGTCCTACCGCATTAGTGTCAAAAGGGACCCAGATCCACCAAGATCCGGAGCTCGACCATCCCGACAACACCGAAGGGATGCCACTCCCATGACCAATACGTCACCTGCAGCACACACCTCTTCTCTACACTACTAAGCTGTCAGGCCAAGCCCCAGTAGTAGAAAAACATGTATGTCCTAGTCTGATAATGGGAAGCTGATCCCTCCAACAGGGATCCCCAACAGTAGTCCCATCTATATCTATATCCTATATCAGTTTCAGTCGGCGTCTCGCAAATGACTACCCTGCAAGCTCCCTCAAAGGAGAGCCTTAGTAGCACCGCACTTTGTCTATTCTCCCAGACCATCTCCATTTTTTTGAACCATCTCCATTCTGCATAGTTCTCCGTATCCGGAGCAGTACCAAAAAAGATTTTTTTACACACACTCATTACCAACATGGGTAATTTTTTACTACCACAGGTCCACTTTCTATGTGTCTATATCCATTGTATTTAATGTTGTGAATTACATCTCAGTGATTTCTCACCCTCCCACAATACTATTACTATAACTCCCAAAGTCTATGAACAACCTATAAAACATATTATGTTAATATTATAACCAAAATATATATATATATATATATGTGCTCAACGTGATTTGGCACCCCAGTGGAATTTAAAACTACTGACATATTCGTGAGTTTATCGGGGGAATAATAGAACCCCTCTTTATACCAAACAACTTATTGTCCTACATACCATAATGGTACTACTCTAAATAATATGATTCCCATAATACTTCATACATAATCCAAAATAATAATCTATCAACACAGCACCAAACATGTTGGTATCTCCCTATAAGTGTATATGTTAAACTAAGTGCTAAATTAACTACCTAAGGTATAGTTGGAAACTCCCCATAATAAAAGTGAACGACCAGTAAATAATGACCATGTGTGTATCCGTAATAATACAATAAAAAACAATATATATATATATATATATATATATATATATATATATATATCTATATGATGATATAGCTAATTGCACTAACCATTGCTGGATAAGATAAAATAAATATATTAAAATTATTTGTTAGGAGAAGTGGACCAGTGCAGTGTGCTGCAGGTGACGTATTGGTCATGGAAGTGGCATCCCTTCGGTGTTGTCGGGATGGTCGAGCTCCGGATCTTGGTGGATCTGGGTCCCTTTTGACACTAATGCGGTAGGACTCTAGGTGGGTGCTGTTCCACAATGGTGAGTTCTGGGGAGACATTAATTTTATATGCTATTGCCGGAAGCCGATTGAAACAATGGCGTATGTATAGACAGAGGTGTGTAGCTGCTGTCGTTATTTGATTGGCCGGGAGGTGGGGGTTAACCGGCCTATCGCTTACTCCCACGTCAGACGCCATACAATTAGGGTATATGCCGTGTTAGCACGATCTGTCTGGAGATTGCTAATAATATAGGCACAAGATTCGATTAATACCATTGGGACAATGTGTAAGGATCCACATTTAAACACTCGACAAGAAGTAGAGAGACTTAGATACGAATATATGAATATATCATTTATGTTATCTGAGCTATATAACAGACATAGCAGAAAGATAGATATGAATGGCTTATGTGATTTGGTGGCGTACGCCAGAATAAGTGTGGTCACATATAGGTGGATCTACACAGTTGATCTAGTGTGTATTTATAATAATATAATAATAACAATAATCCACCTATTATTCCAGCTTTCCCCAAATTGTTTTACTATTAATATATACATCGCTCTGGTTTTTCATCCATTGAGGTACAGTATAACATTTAATTAACAATATTCATATATATTTTGTGTTTTTTGTATAACGGATCTCACATATTGGGGAGTGTCATGAGATGTGTCCAGGTGCTACAACTTATGAGCAATTAAACAAAGGGCTTTTGTGATTGGCTCTTTTGGTTTTGTAAGGGGGGGGGAGTTACAGGTAGCTCAGGTCTATTTAAGATGTATGTTTAGAACAGAATACATGCCTGATGAAACGGTGTATGCCGAGAAACGCGTTGCATGCTGTTACTCATAATAGATGAGTGATATATGTTATTTTTTAAAACTGTTTTTATTATTATTAAACCCATTTTTATCATATATCCTCATCTCTATTTGATTATTACATTATCTGAGCTACCTGTCTATCCTGTATCCTGTCTGCTGGGGATTCTTCCTGCTGCTTATATGACACAGCCAGCTGGTTTGCTGTGAAAGCCAGCCTGCCCCTATTGACACATTTGAGTGTCTCTACAGAATGTGAGTACCCTGCACTGGTTGTTAACTGACTATTGGGTCCTTACAGATTCACACAGTTTGTGCGCCCTTTTGTCTTCTTTGCACTCAGCTCCTGAGCCTTATACTGCTGGATTGACCATCTGAATTCTACCGCACGATCCTCTGGAGTGCCTTATACAGCTAGCTGGTGTGCTGTGAATACCAGCCTGCCTCTATAGGCACATCTGAGTGCCTTCATATATTGTGAGTACCCTGCACTTGTCCTTCTTTCTTTTGATGCTTATGGTTATGGATTCACACATACGGCGCCTCTTTCCTTATTCCTTTAAATGACGTCATCCAAGATGGCGTCCCTCGAATTCCGATTGGCTGATAGGATTCTATCAGCCAATCGGAATTAAGCTAGGAATATTCTGATTGGCTGATGGAATCAGCCAATCAGAATCAAGTTCAATCCGATTGGCTGATCCAATCAGCCAATCAGATTGAGCTTGCATTCTATTGGCTGTTCCGATCTTGGATGAAGACTTCAATCGGATGGAAGACCTCTTCTGCCCCGCTTGGATGAAGACTTCAGCCGGATCATGGACCTCTTCAGCCCCCCGCTTGGGCTTGGATCAGGACATCGGAGAAGCTCTTCTGGACAGATCGTTGAACCCGGTGAGGTGAAGACAAGGTAGGAAGATCTTCAGGGGCTTAGTGTTAGGTTTATTTAAGGGGGGTTTGGGTTAGATTAGGGGTATGTGGGTGGTGGGTTGTAATGTTGGGGGGCTTGGGTATTTGTATGTTTTTTTTTACAGGCAAAAGAGCTGAACTTCTTGGGGCATGCCCCGCAAAGGGCCCTGTTCAGGGCTGGTAAGGTAAAAGAGCTTTGAACTTTAGTTATTTAGAATAGGGTAGGGCATTTTTTTATTTTGGGGGGCTTTGTTATTTTATTAGGGGGCTTAGAGTAGGTGTAATTAGTTTAAAATTGTTGTAATATTTTTCTTATGTTTGTAAAAAAAAAAATATTTTTTGTAACTTAGTTCTTTTTTATTTTTTGTACTTTAGCTAGTTTATTTAATTGTATTTATTTGTAGGAATTGTATTTAATTAATTTATTGATAGTGTAGTGTTAGGTTTAATTGTAACTTAGGTTAGGATTTATTTTACAGGTAATTTTGTAATTATTTTAACTAGGTAACTATTAAATAGTTCTTAACTATTTAATAGCTATTGTACATGGTTAAAATAATTACAAAGTTGCCTGTAAAATAAATATTAATCCTAAAATAGCTATAATATAATTATAATTTATATTGTAGCTATATTCGGATTTATTTTACAGGTAAGTATTTAGCTTTAAATAGGAATAATTTATTTAATAAGAGATAATTAATTTCGTTAGATGTAAATTATATTTAACTTAGGGGGATGTTAGTGTTAGGGTTAGACTTAGCTTTAGGGGTTAATACATTTATTAGAATAGCGGTGAGCTCCAGTCGGCAGATTAGGGGTTAATGTTTGAAGTTAGGTGTCGGCGATGTTAGGGAGGGCAGATTAGGGGTTAATACTATTTATTATAGGGTTAGTGAGGCGGATTAGGGGTTAATAACTTTATTATAGTAGCGGTGCGGTCCGCTCGGCAGATTAGGGGTTAATAAGTGTAGGCAGGTGGAGGCGACGTTGAGGGGGGCAGATTAGGGGTTAATAAATATAATATAGGGGTCGGCGGTGTTAGGGGCAGCAGATTAGGGGTACATAAGTATAACGTAGGTGGTGGCGCTTTGCGGTCGGCAGATTAGGGGTTAATTATTGTAGGTAGCTGGCTGCGACTTTGTGGGGGGCAGGTTAGGGGTTAATAAATATAATACAGGGGTCGGCGGTGTTTAGGGGCAGCAGATTAGGGGCACATAAGTATAACGTAGGTGGCGGTCGGCAGATTAGGGGTTAAAAAAATTTAATAGAGTGTCGGCGATGTGGGGGGACCTCGGTTTAGGGGTACATAGGTAGTTTATGGGTGTTAGTGTACTTTAGAGTACAGTAGTTAAGAGCTTTATAAACCGGCGTTAGCCCAGAAAGCTCTTAACTACTGACTTTTTTCCTGCGGCTGGAGTTTTGTCGTTAGATGTCTAATGCTCACTTCAGACACGACTCTAAATACCGGAGTTAGAAAAATCCCATTGAAAAGATAGGATACGCAATTGACGTAAGGGGATCTGCGGTATGGAAAAGTCGCGGCTGAAAAGTGAGCGTTAGACCCTATTTTGAGTGACTCCAAATACCGGAGGTAGCCTAAAACCAGCGTTAGGAGCCTCTAACGCTGGTTTTCACGGCTAACGCCAAACTCCAAATCTAGGCCTTACTAAACTGCAATATTTCTCCATTTTGCATTAAATTTAACGTGAAATATATAATTATTCTTCCTCTAGACAACTATAATTAAGAGGGAGTCATAGTAGAAATAATGGAAAACAGAATCCTACCTCACAACTGAATATACTTTATTTATTCTTAAAATAGACGCTCATTTTGCTTACAGTGATCTGCTATATGTGAGCAGTTATTATTTTTAACCAAGTCACAAATACAAAGTTTTAATTGTATACACATATATCTGTAGAATACTTTGCCACGTGAAAACAACATGCAATTAACTACTTTTCTGTTAAGTGATTCTTAAAAAAAAAAGTAATCTTGGCTTAGAAAATCAGTCTTCTATATTCATAGATATTAAAACTTCTTCCTAGTCCCTTTGGACAGTAATGCTGCTTTCAAGATGAGCTTTCTCTTCTGTTAGTATAATGGCAAACAGGGTATCAGTTAATTCACTGCAATCCAATGACAGCCATTAAGAAATAAGATAAGATGAGATAAAGACAAGCAGGATGTTCTGTAGTATCCTGATAAGGCTTTTCACAGCCACTTCTGTACTCCCTGGAGACAAATTCCTAAGCCTGTCATCAAGGAACCTTGATTATGGAATTGAGAAAGAGCAAACTGGCTTGATGAAGATAAGATTATGAAGTCTCAGATGTGTAACCTAAAATAGAATAACAAAATTAAATAAGGCAGAAATTGGATTGAAAGCTTCCCAGTATGGTGCAGAGGCCAACTATCTTGTGTAATGAAATGTGTACAAATCCTTTATTCTTGTTTTATTAGACTTATTATTATTTTTTTAGCAATCATTCGGGCAGAACACCCATACTGACTCTCAAAAGAACATTGTAACTGTCCATATTGACACTAAATTTAGATATACAGTTTTCAACCTTCAAATACTTGTTCTTAGAAATCAATTTTCTACCTATATTCTCTCAGGGTTCAGGATGTCCAGACACCTCCATCAAAGCTCTTAACAGGAGATGATTAATAAACTAAATCCTACCATAGTGTTGAAAGAAATGTGCCAAACACTTCAAACTAACACTTGCTTCTATAAATCATTTTCTAGTTATTTCTCTTATACCTTCAATTCTCTTTTTATTATATTGTGCTTAAAATAAGCCCTTTTCTGTTGATTGCATGTATTCTGTACATATGAATGCTTACTCTCTAAATATGCATTCAGCTAAATAATTTGATCTTATTTTTTTGCAAATATAATGTTGAAAGAAGCAAAAAAAACACATGCATTCAGTTTTTATATATGTTTTAACTAAGTGTTATCATAATAGTAAAGAGTTTTAAGACTTTTGTTAGACATACATTGTTTTCTGAAACATTGCTGGATTTTTTAAAATTCAATCTATTATTGCTTTGTTATACACATCAAGCCTTTCTTTTTCAAAAGTAGCATAGGAAATGATGGAATGTACATTAAAGAGATATTAAACAGTCAATACCTGCTAGACAAAATGAAGTATTAAAAGTAAAGATTAGCCATAGAGTAATATGATTGTATTATATTGTAAGATGTAAATGTATTGTTTATAATTATTTTGTTTAAATATTGAAAATATACTTGTAAAGGTCCAGTTTCTATAAAATAATAGGCTCCATCATGTTTAAACTCAAGTTTCCCCCTTATCTATCTTTCCTGCTCAGGACAATTAGGGAAAGATATAAAACAATCAATAAAAAAACAAAGCTGTGCTTTATAAATAAAGAGCCCTTGAGGCCGAATTATCAAATGTTTGTCAGACCTGATCCGACAGTGCGGATCAGGTCTAACAGACATCGCTGAATGCGGAGAGCAATACGCTCCCCGTATTCAGCATTGCACCAGCAGCTCACAAGGTGCAACACCACCCCCTGCAGACTCGCTGCCAATGGGCCGCCAGCAGGGAGGTGTCAATCAACCCGATCATACTCGATCGGGTTGAATTGTGGCGATTCCTGTCTTTAGACCGTTGCTTCATAACTGCTGTTTCTGGCGAGTCTGAAGACTAGCCAGAAACACGGTCCCTCAAGCTCCGGTCAGAGCTTGATAAATGGGCCTCCTTATCTCAACCAACATGAGACATAAAAGAACATATTTGCCTTGTTTAACAGAGATGATTGTTGTAAAAATATCATTCATTCAAGGACATTGATTGGATGGAGGAGGTTCTAAAAGAGCCCCTATCTGCCCCGTGAATAACCTAAGGATACATTGATTCTTCCAATAAAATAGGCCTCTTTTTTTTTCAAGTAATTCAATATGTGTTACCCCTTGGATGCATGTGATAATCATGAAGAAGTTGTATTAAAAACTGTTAAAATGTTTTATGTCTTCTGGAGGAGGAAATGAGCATCTGTTTGCACCAAGGGAGTTTCATGGACACTGATTAAGTGGGTTGAATCATTCCCCATCACAAGATGTCTACCACAAGATCAGAGTCTAGGCTGTGTGGAGGCAATGTAAACGGCTTGTCCACATGGAGCTTATATGGCTTCTATCAGGAGGGACCTTTACTATTATCGGCCCTAGAGAAAAACACATCATCCTATAGTAAGAGGATATACTCCACTGGGAACATGGTGCCTTCATTGCAGCTGGGTTAGCTCTTAGTTCATACCAGGAAGAGGAGACTCTTTCCTGACTACAACGCAGACAGAGATCTGCATGACAAGAAAGTCAGTGTGGGAAGATAAAATAACTCCACTACTTTCACATTCTATTTTTAAGGATACATATAAAACATAAATCTGAAAACATGTGTATATAAAGATTTATAATTATTTTGTTTAAATATTGAAAATATACTTGTAAAGGTCCAGTTTCTATAAAATAATAGGCTCCATCATGTTTAAACTCAAGTTTCCCCCTTATCTATCTTTCCTGCTCAGGACAATTAGGGAAAGATATAAAACAATCAATAAAAAAACAAAGCTGTGCTTTATAAATAAAGAGCCCTTGAGGCCGAATTATCAAATGTTTGTTAGACCTGATCCGACAGTGCGGATCAGGTCTAACAGACATCGCTGAATGCGGAGAGCAATACGCTTCCCGTATTCAGCATTGCACCAGCAGCTCACAAGGTGCAACACCACCTCCTGCAGACTCGCTGCCAATGGGCCGCCAGCAGGGAGGTGTCAATCAACCCGATCATACTCGATCGGGTTGAATTGTGGCGATTCCTGTCTTTAGACCGTTGCTTCATAACTGCTGTTTCTGGCGAGTCTGAAGACTAGCCAGAAACACGGTCCCTCAAGCTCCGGTCGGAGCTTGATAAATGGGCCTCCTTATCTCAACCAACATGAGACATAAAAGAACATATTTGCCTTGTTTAACAGAGATGATTGTTGTAAAAATATCATTCATTCAAGGACATTGATTGGATGGAGGAGGTTCTAAAAGAGCCCCTATCTGCCCCGTGAATAACCTAAGGATACATTGATTCTTCCAATAAAATAGGCCTCTTTTTTTTTCAAGTAATTCAATATGTGTTACCCCTTGGATGCATGTGATAACCATGAAGAAGTTGTATTAAAAACTGTTAAAATGTTTTATGTCTTCTGGAGGAGGAAATGAGCATCTGTTTGCACCAAGGGAGTTTCATGGACACTGATTAAGTGGGTTGAATCATTCCCCATCACAAGATGCCTACCACAAGATCAGAGTCTAGGCTGTGTGGAGGCAATGTAAACGGCTTGTCCACATGGAGCTTATATGGCTTCTATCAGGAGGGACCTTTACTATTATCGGCCCTAGAGAGAAACACATCATCCTATAGTAAGAGGATATACTCCACTGGGAACATGGTGCCTTCATTGCAGCTGGGTTAGCTCTTAGTTCATACCAGGAAGAGGAGACTCTTTCCTGACTACAACGCAGACAGAGATCTGCATGACAAGAAAGTCAGTGTGGGAAGATAAAATAACTCCACTACTTTCACATTCTATTTTTAAGGATACATATAAAACATAAATCTGAAAACATGTGTATATAAAGATTCTGAAACCTTTTGGAAATAATAATCTACTTTGTAAATTTGCATGGCAGACTCTTTTTTTAGTCAGGATTTGAGCAAGGGCTAGAAGTTCTATGTACATGGCTAATCAAGATGGTCTATCAACCCTTTAACAACAAGTTATTTATGTTGGAATCACACAAAATAAAATGTATATAAACATACTGTATATATATATATATATATATATATATATATATATAAAACAACATTTTAAATTAGGGGGAGATAAAAGGTGAGTTTAAAATCCTCCACTACGCACAAAATATAGAAAAATAACTCATTGTGTAGTTCATTAACAAATCTAGACAGGCCCGAAAGCTTGTTTTCCCACAGAAAACCTCTGAAAAACATTGTTTCCAATGCAGCAAAGGATTCTGGGTAAGATATGCAAATTAAGTACACAATGACACACCTTTTTACTTCAATCTGCTTTTCCGCAGATTCCCTTTACGCCAAAGTATCGCTGTTCACACCGCTTATAAACTTAGCTAGGGTTAGTGCAGTGGGAAAAGGAAATTAATGGTCTCAGGCATTTTTTGCAACTAATGCCATGTGCCTTATTTATTTTTTCATATGTTTCATTCCTCTCTATGGAGAGGGAAAATAACTAACTGTTCTATTTTGAGATGAGTGTAATTGTTTTAGTAAAGGAAATGAGTTAAGACAGATGGATTTGATTATTCTGAATGCCTTTTCTCCTTTTGATACTACGGGGCCAGTTTACTATGCCCGAATGTGGCAAACTCGCCCTGTTTCCGCAAGAGCCTTCAGGCTCACCGGAAACAGGAATTAAGAAGCAGCGGTCTTAAGACCGCTGCTCCTTAAAGGGCCATAATACCCAAATGTTTAAACACTTGAAAGTGATACAGCATAGCTGTAAAAAGCTGACTAGAAAATATCACCTGAACATCTCTATGTAAAAAAGAAAGATATTTTACCTCAAAAGTTCCTCAGTAGCCACCTCCCATTGTAAAGGATTTCTAAGCAGCATTTTAGTGTGTTTGTCCTGGGACATCTGAAGGGACTAGCATCGTGCACTCTCATATTATTTCACCAATCAGGTAAAGGAAGCTTACTATGAAATCTCATGAGAGTTAAGTGAAATCTCATGAGATCACAGTAAGAGTTCATGACCTCAGCACTGCTGATGCTGATTGGCTGCTGTTCATTTCTTCATTTTTTTAAATTTGTTTACCTGCAGCTGGGAGCAGCTGAGTATAACTTTTTACACAGAACTTACTCTGCTGAGCTGAGGAAATTGTGAGGTAAAATATCTTCCTTTTTTGCATAGAGATGCTCAGGTGATATTTTCCCGTCAGCTTTTTACAGTTATACTGCATAAGTTTCAAGTGATTTAGCATATGAGTATTATGTCCCTTTAACTGGATCCGCTGCCTCTAAATGGTGTACAGCAATCAACCAGATTTCATACGATCGGGTTGATTGATACACCCTGCTAGCGTTTGCAGGGGGGGCATTGCACAAGCAGGTCACTAGAACTGCTTGTGCAATGCTAAATGCCAACAGCGTATGCTGTCTGCATTCAGCAATGTCTGTCGCAAATGATACGCTACAGCGTATCATATCGGACAGACGTTAAATCAGCCCCAAAGTGCCCAATTATTTATAACTCTTTTGTTATTAAGAAAAGAGTTTATTAGTTTGGATAATTTGTCTCTCTGTTTTTGAGACTAAGTGACAAATTTTTTATAAATCCCCTTTCTTTCTCCACTGGTGAAATATATTCAATGAAAGAGTATTCTTCCTGAAGGAAAAATATTAGAGAAGAGATCTTTCAAAACCTTCAAAAATTAACTTTCAACAAAACAAACAGAGGATTCCAGCTTTGAAATTCAGGACCATACCATTTCAAGTTTCTGCCCTGATTTTACAGAAAATTGAGGAAATAAATACTGTATCTTATCTTAGCTCAAATTAACTTATCTAATTTGTAGAGGTAACACTTTCTCATTTACCAGGTCTAGAGACACACAAAACAACCTTTACTGTTAAAACAGCACACAGAATTGAAAAATTGCATCAAGAAATGGGGAAACAGAAAAGACAGCGCTAATAATGGTCAGATGTTTAAACTTCCAGGATAAATTATCAATCCTAAAGGTATATAGAAAATTAACTTTTGTTTTATATCAAAGCAATAAATTATTATTATTCCATGATTATTCATCTGAGATCTAAATTAAGACACAAAACTTCTTTCAAATTGGTTCTGATTTAGTAAAAAAGGGTTGACATTCAATTTACACTTTTGTATCCGGATAAATGTAAGATTTTCTCTGAAAATTCCTTTGAAATATTTAACACTCCTCAAGACACACAGGCTTTTTTAATTAAAGGGACATAATACTCATATGCTAAATCATTTGAAACTGATGCAGTATAACTGTAAAAAGCTGACAGGAAAATATCACCTGAGCATCTCTATGTAAAAAAGAAAGATATTTTACCTCACAATCTCCTCAGCTCAGCAGAGTAAGTTCTGTTTAAAAAGTTATACTCAGCTGCTCCCAGCTGCAGGTAAAAATAAAAAAAAAATGAAGAAATGAACAGCAGCCAATCAGCATCAGCAGTGCTGAGGTCATGAACTCTTACTGTGATCTCATGAGATTTCACTTAACTCTCATGAGATTTCATAGTAAGCTTCCTTTACCTGATTGGTGAAATAATATGAGAGTGCACGATGCTAGTCCCTTCAGATGTCCCAGGACAAACACACTAAAATGCTGCTTAGAAATCCTTTACAATGGGAGGTGGCTACTGAGGAACTTTTGAGGTAAAATATCTTTCTTTTTTACATAGAGATGTTCAGGTGATATTTTCTAGTCAGCTTTTTACAGCTATGCTGTATCACTTTCAAGTGTTTAAACATTTGGGTATTATGGCCCTTTAAGGAGCAGCGGTCTTAAGACCGCTGCTTCTTAATTCCTGTTTCCGGTGAGCCTGAAGGCTCTTGCGGAAACAGGGCGAGTTTGCCACATTCGGGCATAGTAAACTGGCCCCGTAGTATCAAAAGGAGAAAAGGCATTCAGAATAATCAAATCCATCTGTCTTAACTCATTTCCTTTACTAAAACAATTACACTCATCTCAAAATAGAACAGTTAGTTATTTTCCCTCTCCATAGAGATGTTCAAGTGATATTTTCTAATCAGCTTTTTACAGCTATGCTGCATCACTTTCAAGTGTTTAAACATTTGGGTATTATGGCCCTTTAATGGTAATCTAACATGAACAATATTCCAGATTTGGTTGTTACTTGCCTTGTTTTTTAGGATTCTTTTTGTTGTTAAATATATAGAGATAGGTCATCATGTATATATTTTATCAAAGTAATCTAGAGTATGTTGAAGATACTGTCTTGGAATGTGGGACAAATTTACTCACCTATAAAAAGAAAATCAGTTTTAGATTTTCTTAGAAAATCTGAAGCACATATAATTTGTTTAAAAAAACTCATCTTTTGGATGTAGAATACAAAAAGTTGAAGGTTAATTGCGTTCAGGATATATTTTATTCTTCATACACTAAACACACTAGAGGAGTAGAAATTCTGTTTAGTAAAAAATTAAACTGTGAAACTAACTCATTAATAATGGATAAAAAGCAAATATAGATTCTTATTTTAATAACTATTAGCTGAATAGTTTATACAATATATCAGCCAGATTACGAGTTTTGCGATAGAAGCTGTGCGGTGCTAATGAGCATTTTTTTCTCACAGCTCACTTACCTGCAGTGCTGGTATTACGGGTTTTTACAAACCGGGCGTTAAAAGACAAGAAGTGAGCGTTGAGCAAAATTGTGCTCCATACCGCACTCCAATACCAGCACTGCTTATTAGTTATTTAATAACTACCTAGCTAAAATAAATACAAATTGACCGGTAAAATAAAACCTAACCTAAGTTACACTAACACCTAACACTACACTACAATTAAATAAATTACCTACATTAAATACAATTAAATAAATTAAATTAAATTTGAAAAATCACAAAAAAAAATAGAAAATAAAAAACAAATTACAGATATTTAAACTAATTACACCTAATCTAAGAGCCCTATCAAAATATAAAAAGCCCACCCAAATTAAAAAAAAAAACCTAGCCTAAACTAAACTATCAATAGCCCTTAAAAGGGCCTTTTGTGGGGCATTGCCCCAAAGAAATCAGCTCTTTTTCCTTTAAAAAAAAATACAAATACCCCCCCCAACAGTAAAACCCACCACCCACACAACCAACCCCCCAAATAAAATACTAACTAAAAAAAACTAAGCTCCCATTGCCCTGAAAAGGGCATTTGGATGGGTATTGCCCTTAAAATGGCATTTAGCTCTATTGCAGCCCAAAGTCCCTAACCTAAAAAATAAACCCACTCAATACACCCTTAAATAAATCCTAACACAAACCCCTGAAGATTCACTTACCAGGAGAAGTCTTCATCCAAGTGGCAAGATGTCCTCAACGAAGCAGAAGTGTCCTCCAGATGGGCAGAAGTGGTCCTCCAGACGGGCAGAAGTAGTTCTGCAGACAGGCAGAAGTCTTCATCCAGACGGCATCTTCTATCTTGATTCTTCCGGCGTGGAGCGGGTCCATCTTCAAGACATCCGACGCAGAGCATCCTCTTCTTCTGACGGCTTCTTCATAATGAATATCTCTTTAAGTGACGTCATCCAAGATGGCGTCCCTTAAATTCCGATTGGCCAGCCAATCGGAATTAAGGTAGAAAAAATACTATTGGCTGATGCAATAGTATTAATTATTTTTTAATTAATGGTAATCTAACATGTTAACAATATTCCAGATTTGGTTGTTACTTGCCTAGATTACATTGATAAAATATATACGTGATGACCTATCTCTATATATTTAACAACAAATACTATTGGCTGATGCAAAAGTAATAGGATTGAGCTTGCATTCTATTGGCTGTTCCAATCAGCCAATGGAATGCAAGCTCAATCCTATTGGCTGATCCAATCTGCCAATAGGATTTTTTCTTCCTTAATTCCGATTGGCTGATAGAATTCTATCAGTCAATTGGAATCTAAGGGACGCCATCTTGGATTTCAGGGCAATGGGGAGCTTAGGTTTTTTTAGTTAGTATTCTATTTGGGTGGGCTTTTTTATTTTGATAGGGCTCTTAGATTAGGTGTAATTAGTTTAAATATCTGTAATTTGTTTTTATTTTCTGTAATTTAGTATTTTTTTGTGATTTAGCTAATTTAATTTGATTTATTTAATTGTATTTAATGTAGGTAATTTATTTAATTGTAGTGTAGTGTTAGTGCAACTTAGGTTAGGTTTTATTTTACAGGTCAATTTGTATTTATTTTAGCTAGTTACTTATTAAATAGTTAATAACTATTTAGTAACTATTCTACCTAGTTAAAATAGCTACAATGTAACTATTAGTTATATTGTAGCTAGCATAGGGTTTATTTTACAGGTAAGTATTTAGTTTTAAATAGGAATAATGTAGTTAATGATAGTTATATTTATTTAGATTTATTTAAATTATATTTAAGTTAGGGGGTGTTAGGGTTAGACTTAGGTTTAGGGGTTAATAAATTTAATATAGTGGCAGCAACGTTGGGGATGGCAGATTAGGGGTTAATAAATATAATGTAGGTGGCGGCGATGTTAGGGACAGCAGATTAGGGGTTAATCATATTTAACTAGTGTTTGCGAGGCGGGAGTGTGGCGGTTTAGGGGTTAATATGTTTATTACACTGGCGGCGATGTCCGGAGCGGCAGATTTGGGGTTAAACATTTTATTATAGTGTTTGCGATGCAGGAGGGCCTCGGTTTAGGGGTCAATAGGTAGTTTATGGGTGTTAGTGTACTTTTTAGCACTTTAGTTATGAGTTTTATGCTACGGTGTTGTAGTGTAAAACTCATAACTACTGACTTTAGAATGCGTTACGGATCTTGTAGGTAGAGGGTGTACCGCTCACTTTTTGGCCTCCCAGGACAGACTCGTAATACCGGCGCTATGGAAGTCCCATAGAAACAAGGGTTTATGAAGTTTACGTAAGTTGTTTTGCGGTAAGGCCAAAGAAGTGTGCGGTGCCCCTAAACCTGCAAGACTCGTAATAGCAGCGGGCATAAAAAAGCAGCGTTAGGACCTGTTTTTTTACCTTAACGCACAACTCGTAATCTAGCCGTATGTAATTTATGGGTCAAATAAGAGATACAAATTGTAACAATTAAATAGCACTTTACTTAAAATGACATTATAAACTCATTTTTTCTTTGCATAAATGTTTTGTAGATGACCTATTTATATAACCCAAAGTTTTTTTTGTTTTTTTTAAATGTATAGTTTTGCTTATTTTTAAATAACATTGCTCTGATTTTCAGACTCCTAACCAAGCCCCAAAGTGTTAGGAGAATACCGACAGATACCTACTCCAGCTTGCTCCTTTTTGTGTAAAGGGTCTTTTCATATGCAAAAGAAGGGGGGGTTTATTTCCTACTTGCAGTGGGCTTTCCAGCTACCTTTTCAACAGAGCTAAAATAAGAGCTTCTAAGTAAGTTTTTAAACAGTTTTATACTGGATTTTTATATCAGTATCTGTGCATCTTATTCTTTATAGTAGTTTCTATGACATGCAGTTATATGAAAATTGGTGTATACTGTACCTTTAAAGGGAATAAAAAAGATTAAAGTTTCATAGTTGAAATAGGACATGCAATTTTATCCCCTTCGCCAATCCAAGGTATATACACATTACTAGTCCTAAAGCCCGGGCCATTTTTTGCAGTACAGCGGTCCCACCCCTTGCGCTCTCTCCCTCCCCCTACCTTTTGCTCTCTCTCTATCTCCCCCCTCTCTTTTGCTCTCTCTCTCCCCCTCTCTTTTGAGCTTTCTCTCTCCCCCCTCTCTTTTGAGTTCTCTCTATCCCCCCTCTCTTTTGTGCTCTCTCTCTCCC